>NC_137832.1:64624529-64737029 GCF_963921795.1 Nannobrachium achirus | reverse complement strand
CCCCATTGATTCCGGATGGAGACCCAAATGCCATTTTTACATGTTGAAATATGTCAATTTATTTTTTTTACAAAATTACATTTGTATTCATACTGATGTTCCAATGTTCAATGCCAAAAACACAATTAAATCATTCATCGCAATCATGATGAATCATGACAATTAATCATCAACTTAAATTTGCAATCGTGCCCTTCATCCTCCTCTCCAGGGGCGTCACACGGGGGGGGGGGGGGGGGAGGGGGGGGGGGGGCCTTCATTATTTTATACTTTAACTATTGAAAAATAGCAGATATACAAGCTCACAGCGCGGCACTACGAGCTTGTAGATCTGTTTTTTTGTTTTTTGTTTTTCTTTTAGTCATGAAAACGTGTGCAAATCTTATTTTTTTAAGCGAATATTTGCAACTCAAATGTAGCTTCTGGGGGGTCCCTGGAACTAAATATTTTGAGATGGGGGTCCGTGGCCAAATACATATCATTTTGGGGGTCCTTGACATGAAAAGGTTTGAGCACCACTGACATAGAAACATAGGTTAATAAAGCAGTGAATCCTTGTACCCCCTGCTCCTCTCCTCTCTCAAGGAGTTTCCATCAACCTTCCCTTTCTTTCTTTTCTTCCTGTGAGCCTTTCTTTTCCTTTTTCTTTTCTACATCTGTCCGTCTCATTGTCCCTCGCTTGTATTCCCCTTTGTTTCCCTCCAGGCCGTCGTCGCTAAGCCAAAGGGCCAAGCAGGCGAGCGGTGTCTATTTTTACCTCTCCTCCCACTAATGGTCTGGTGATTATGTTGTGTGTTTAGGCTGTAAAGGAAGCATCCAACATGTTGTGTGTTTAGGCTGTAAAGGAAGCATCCAACATGTTGTGTGTTTAGGCTGTAAAGGAAGCATCCAACATGTTGTGTGTTTAGGCTGTAAAGGAAGCATCCAACATGTTGTGTGTTTAGGCTGTAAAGGAAGCATCCAACATGTTGTGTGTTTAGGCTGTAAAGGAAGCATCCAACATGTTGTGTGTTTAGGCTGTAAAGGAAGCATCCAACATGTTGTGTGTTTAGGCTGTAAAGGAAGCATCCAACATGTTGTGTGTTTAGGCTGTAAAGGAAGCATCCAACATGTTGTGTGTTTAGGCTGTAAAGGAAGCATCCAACATGTTGTGTGTTTAGGCTGTAGAGGGGGGGAGGGAGGGGGGGGGGGGGGGGAGCATCCAACATGAAGCTGGGGTTTCTGTTGAAGCTGCCAGCTTTCATTAAGGTTGTTATGGAGAAGCAGTGTAGCAAAGTAACTAAGTACATTTACTCAAGTACTGTACTTTTTCAGGTACTTTTACTTTACTGGAGTATTTCCGATAATACTTTTACTTCGCTACCCCTCTACATCTCAGACTTAAATATTACACTTTTTACTCCACTACCATTATTTTAAAACTTTAGTCACTATAGTTACTTTGTAGATTATAATTATTAGAAACATACATTAACCACCTCAGCCCTGTATATACTTAAGCTATATGAAAATAGTAGCAGATCTGCTATTTTCAAAGGATTTTTTAAAATTTGTTATACTGTATATTTGAGAACTTGCGAATTCTTTTTTTTTAAATATAAATTTTATCACACAATTTTGTAACCCATTTTTCACCCAGTGCCAGTTGCCTATGTAATCCTGGGCTCTGCTCTCCCTCTGCCGTGCCCGGGGAGACCTCATGCTTCCTTCTATGCATGAGGAGTCTAAGTTGTTTCTTTTCACCTGACAGTGGGGATTTCCCCGGTTTGGACGTAGTGCGTGGAAGGAACACGTTATTCCAACCAGTTCCTTTCCCTCTCCATCAGGCGCCCCGGCTGGCCAGGGGGAGGCATTATAGAGACCAGGATTACTGCATGTTTTTGTGAGGGTATCAACCCTAGGAGACACGGGGAGAACATGCAAACTCCACATAGAAAGGCCCTATCGCCAACCCCACCCCCCCAATGTGGGCGCTGATGACACGGAGGACTTGCGAATTCTGCGTAATGACTTTTAGTTTTGGTACTTTAAGTGCATTTTGATGCCAATACATTTGTACTCAAGTACATTTTGAATTCCTGAGTATTTCTACATTGCAGTATTGATAATTGTACTTGAGTAAAGAAATGTGAATGTGTTTTTCCAGTTGAAGCTGCCAGCGTTCATTAAAGGCTGTTCTGGAGAGAGACGTTGCTTTATATAAAGAATTAAAGCAGGGCACTGGGAGAGGGTTTAATTTTAACTTTCTGTGTTGAAGGTTTGCAGCTTCCTATTATTTGGGTTTTTGTGAGAGCACAGGCGAACGTGCTGTCAGCACAACGCCAACCACCAAACCCAATTTAGAAATACACTCCAGGCTTAAAAAAAGAAAGGTTTTTGTACGTGTGTGTGTGTGTGTGTGTGTGTGTGTGTGTGTGTGTGTGTGTGTGTGTGTGTGTGTGTGTGTGTGTGTGTGTGTGTGTGTGTGTGTGTGTGTGTGTGTGCGCACGTGCATGCGTGCGTGTGTGTGTGTGTGTGTGTGTGTGTGTGTGTGAGTTTCTTCCATGTCCATGAGCTGTGTCGCATGGCATGCACTAAGCTGTTTCTCCATTCAGTTAGTCATTAAATTAGACCCAGTGTTGCCAGATCTTGTGAGTGAAACAAGCAAACCTAGTCTATGAAAACAAGCCCAAAAAGAAGCAAGCATTTTTACCACTTGAGCCCTAATACAACATGCTTGTCAAGGTGGGGGGGGTCCCCAGTTCAAATATGATGATTATTTTGGGGGGTCGCAGCCTGAAAAGGTTGAGAACCTCTGCACTAGTACAGTGGTTCCCATACTTTTTAGCGCAAGACCCAAATGAGAAATTGCTGTAGATGTTTGCCCAGGACCCAAAGTAGAGAGAAGCGCCGCGTTGTGAGCTTGTGGATCTGCTATTTTAAAAATATTTTAACCCAGGGGTCTTCAACGTTTTTAGGCCAAGGACCCTTTAGTTGAGAGAGAGATGAAGCAGGGACCCCCACAAGCCATACCATATCGTTTCATCGTTTGACGGCACAATCATCAGTGTATTTTGGATTCATGTCAATTTGTGTTTTCAGATATTTAACCACTTGTCATACGTAATAAACTTGACCTTTCACTCTGTACTTAGTCTGCTCTTTTTCCCCTCTACACCAAAGTGCTTTGCCGAAAATAGCAGATCTACAACGCAGTGTGAGGCGTTGTGAGCTTGTAGATCTGCTATTTTTGGCTAAAGTTCTCAGAATATGGACACTAGGGTTCAAGTGGTTAATATAAATAAGGAGAAAAAAAAGGTTCTATCACTCAAAGATTTGGAGGACCCCCTGTAGTAACTCTGAGGACCCCCTAGGGGTTCCGGACCCCCTGTTAAAGACCCATGTATTAAGGCATTACACAGTACTGATACTTTGACCCAAGTCTAAAATGTGAGTACTTGGCCCCCCCACTGATCCTGTGTGTCCTCATCAGGACGATCTCCCAGAGCTGGCGGAGGTGTTCCTGGTGAACATCACAGGTCTGGAGCTTCAGGGTGGAACTCTGGGCCCAGGGCAGCCCAGCCTGAAGAGACCTGGACTGGAGCTGGCAGAGGTCAGCATCCAGGAGAACGACGACCCCAGAGGAGTGCTGCAGTTCAACGTGTCCCAGGTGAACTCAGATCTTTATTTATTCCATCTTTCCAGATAAACTTTATTTTGCCATTTGCCTTGGTGGCACGCACTTCCACTCACGCACAGTCCATATGTCAAATCGACCGGCTTCATCAGGAAGAGATACGTTATATAGTACAGTATATAGAGCCAACGCACCAGTGTTAATTTTGACAGCAAGTTTGGATGTAGTTTTAGTCATAGTCTTTTGAGTAAAATCAAATTTAGTTCTAGTCAAGTTTTTATCATCAGAAAAGATAAGATTTGTCTAAAAAATGTAATCGCTGCGCCTTGATGTCTTCGTAATGACTGATTTTATACTCGGTAGTGCAATACACGAGCGCAATCAAACATAAAATGACTTTAGAACTATTTTAGTTCTACTGAATCTCTTTTCCTAGTCCCTCCCTAACATTTTAGTCTAGTTTTCACGTATTTTTTTCAAGTCTTTGAATTATTTCCACAAAATTTTAGCGGTACAGGCTGAGAACTCTGATCGTCTAGCTAAGCAAGACCAGTTTTTGTATGACCCTGAGATGATAGCGATAGAATATTTTCCGTTATAATATTAGGAATTGTTCAGTTCTTCAGTGTAAAGTTTTGAGTGTACAGTATGAAATAAAACACTGTTAACTCATTCTGTGCCAATCACGTGTATACACGTGATATATTAGCGCATCCCACAGTGCCAATCACGTGTATACACGTGATATATTAGCGCATCCCACAGTGCCAATCACGTGTATACACGTGATTCAAAAAAAAAAAAAAAATTTTTTTTGGACCCCATCAAAACTAGTGAACATGATTTCAATCGCGATTTTGCATGTTTAACCCCCATACAACCCCCATACAACTCAGGTAGCAGACCTCCAAGCTCACAACAGTGTAAAACATAATGGCTATTATTTCAAGAATGCCTGAACGGATTTCCAATCGGATTTTTTTGTTTGAAAGCTGTGAACAAACTGCACAAACCCACAACAATGCAATCCAGGATTGCATTGGATTTTTTAGAGCTCATTCTTCTCTGTTTTTTTCCCATGCATGAGGTGTGCAAGGTTTAATCATGGCTAAGTTGACGAAAATAAGGCTTTTAAAATGCTTGGTAGCCAATAGCTAACTTCAAGCTAACTTCATCCTCTTCCTGTACATGCACAAAGGAAAGTGTTTAGGCAAGTCATGGCTGCAGGGCTTCTGCATATACCAGCATATCTCTATGGGATTGTCTGTGGCACACTTGGCCCCCTCTAGTGGTGAAAGGGTGGCATTAAATGAGTTAATGTGTCTACCCAGGATGCATCTGGAAGGGTCCTGGCCTATGAGAGGCCTCCGCCGGACAACATCCTCCGTCTTGCAGTGGTTCGATTGGCCGGGAGCACCGGCAGAGTGATACTCTACTGGGAGGCTCAGCCAATCACAGCAAGCCTCGCGGACTTTAGCCCCACCTCTGGAAACGTCACTTTCCTCGAGGGACAGGTTAGGAAACGTGTTTCTGTTATTGTCCTGGTTTGAAGTTCAGTCAGATAACTCAATAGATTGAGAACATTAATTATTATATTATTATTCATAATGTAAATACAAGTGTGAAATTCTGTGAATAGAATACTGACGTCACTCCCACTACCCCTGCGTCACTGCCTTATTTTTGGTTTGGATTTTCCACAGGACAATCTTAGATCGCGTCATATAAGAACTGTGTTCCAAAACACAGGCGAGCGAGGCTAAAGCAAGCGAGTCACCGCGCCAAGCGCTGTGAAGTTTGCTTGAGCTGAATCAGCAACCGTTCGATAGGCACAGAATCAGACAGCTGTCACGATTATGACATTTTACATGATGATTAATTGTCACTCAAATAATTATGATTGACGATTTAATTGTGTTTTTGTCGTTGACAATTACATTTCTGTTTGGCTTTTAGGCTTTGAAGTTGCACATGGTAGATATGACACAAGCTCACAACGCGTCGTGACGCGATGCAACGCGTTGTGAGCTTGTAGATCTGCTATTTCCACTATTTTTTTTCAACATGGAAACGATTATGACGATTATGATAAATAATCGCGATTATGTCAAATAATTGCGATTAGACGATTATGTAATAATTGTGACAGCCCTAATCGACACAGAATCACAAATCATGTTTTGGCGAGAGCATCGCCCTCACTGCCACTCAAAGTGGCTACTGGCCAATCATAGCGTGTCCTTGCACAAGGTGGTATACTGTAGGTTTTCGGGATGACGCGACCGAGTCCTAACCTGACTGCGCCAGATGGTGGTAGTAGTGCGTAGCCTACCGCCCTACTTTACCATCTGAGACTGCTCGGGGAGAGTTGATATCACTCGTAAAGTCCCGGGCCGGACGAATCAGCGGCAGCTACGGGCGGGTTCTGAGCGGCTCTGAGCCAATAGAGTGTGACTGCAGACCACGTGGAAACCCAGGAAGCGGATTCTGGGTGTAACGTCATGCAGGCAGGCCAATATGAGTGGTTGGAGTTGGCACTCCCAGACTGTGATAGACAGACGGCCCCATCCAATCACCTGCTAAAGAATTTGAAATGGCCCGCCCCTTACATCGGGTCTGCTTGAGCAATCCCAGATGGTAAGCAGCCAGGCATACGCACTGCTGCCACCATCTGGCGCAGTCAGGTTAACCGAGACCAAGAACCAGAAAACACTTTGCTCTGACGAACTCGCTGTGAAACCGCTCTGTTTACAGAACGAAGCAACCATCGACATCACCATCCTGGACGACGAGGAGGTGGAGTCAGACGAGACCTTCACGGTGACTCTGGCGCGTGTGATTGGTGGGGCTCGCCTGGGGGAGGCGACCTCCCTGACGGTCACCATCCCGCCCAACGACTCGCCTCTCGGACGATTCGGCTTTGAGGAGCTGGAAGTACGTCTAAATGTAGCAAGTCTGGTCACACATGACGTAAACCACTGGTTCACACACCACAGTTTTTAGCTCAGGACCCAAAAGAGAAATTAGACGATTTTCTGGGACCCAAACTAGTAAAAATAGCAGATCTACAAGCCGCGTTGTGAGCATGTAGATCGGCTATTTTCACTACTTTCTTAAACTTTTTTTTTCTCTTCTAATTAATGTAATTACTTAGATTTTTCTTTTATTTATTAATTAAATTACTTCGAAAAATCATTGCATTTTTTTCATGAGAAATTTTGGGAATGTTTATTTTGTAATGTTTTAAAATAATAATAATTAAAAACAAAATGTAGGAAACAAGAAATTCAGGGACCCCTAAAAATGTGTCCATGACCCACAAAGGTGTTCTAACCCAGCGTAAACAAACAATAAAATGTAACCGTACAAAGTAAAAAAAGAGTGTGTGTGTGTGTGTGTGTGTGTGTGTGTGTGTGTGTGTGTGTGTGTGTGTGTGTGTGTGTGTGTGTGTGTGTGTGTGTGTGTGTGTGTGTGTGTGTGTGTCTGTGTGTTTTCTAGTTTACCGTGAGTGAGCCGGAATCGTCCGATGACCCCGATGACCCCGCTGCCGTGGCGACGCTAGCGGTGGTCCGGAGCCCGGGGGGGAGCGGGGGGGTCAGCATGATGTGGAGGCTGGACCACCAGGCTGCTCACGACCTTTCACCTCTTTCTGGGACCCTACAGTTTACTGAGGTACACTATATGACCTTTCACCTCTGACTGGGACCCTACAGTTTACTGAGGTACACTTTATGACCTTTCACCTCTGACTGGGACCCTACAGTTTACTGAGGTACACTATATGACCTTTCACCTCTGACCGGGACCCTACAGTTTACTGAGGTACACTATATGACCTTTCACCTCTGACCGGGACCCTACAGTTTACTGAGGTACACTATATGACCTTTCACCTCTGACCGGGACCCTACAGTTTACTGAGGTACACTATATGACCTTTCACCTCTGACCGGGACCCTACAGTTTACTGAGGTACACTATATGACCTTTCACCTCTGACCGGGACCCTACAGTTTACTGAGGTACACTATATGACCTTTCACCTCTGACCGGGACCCTACAGTTTACTGAGGTACACTTTATGATCTTTCACCTTTCACTGGGGCCCTACAGTTTACTGAGGTACACTATATGACCTTTCACCTCTGACTGGGACCCTACAGTTTACTGAGGTACACTATATGACCTTTGACCTCTGACCGGGACCCTACAGTTTACTGAGGTACACTATATGACCTTTCACCTCTGACCGGGACCCTACAGTTTACTGAGGTACACTATATGACCTTTCACCTCTGACTGGGACCCTACAGTTTACTGAGGTACACTATATGACCTTTCACCTCTGACCGGGACCCTACAGTTTACTGAGGTACACTATATGACCTTTGACCTCTGACTGGGACCCTACAGTTTACTGAGGTACACTATATGACCTTTGACCTCTGACTGGGACCCTACAGTTTACTGAGGTACACTATATGACCTTTCACCTCTGACCGGGACCCTACAGTTTACTGAGGTACACTATATGACCTTTCACCTCTGACTGGGACCCTACAGTTTACTGAGGTACACTATATGACCTTTCACCTCTGACTGGGACCCTACAGTTTACTGAGGTACACTTTATGACCTTTCACCTCTGACCGGGACCCTACAGTTTACTGAGGTACACTATATGACCTTTCACCTCTGACTGGGACCCTACAGTTTACTGAGGTACACTATGACCGTTGACCTGTCACTGCAGTTTACTAAGTACACTATGGTTCCCAAACTTTTTAACTTGTGACCCAAAAGAGAAATTAGACATTCCCCAGGACCCAAACTTGTGAAAATAGCAGATCTACAAGCTCACAACAAATGTCCACAAATTCAAGTCTCCGTGCAATCCTTCAGTGCAGAAATACTCTACAAGGATAAATCCGGTATTCAAAATGTAATTGAGTAAAACTAATGTCCCATTTAACAAGTTGAAAATATGTAAAAACTAATCTTTTGAAAGTACGTCAAACCCATTGTAACTTCAAACTCCATTTTAACCACAATGGATTCATCGAAAACACCCGACCCATCCTTGGTTGACCGATATTGTCCTTCTAATACGAGGGAGTGTTTTTTAAATTACTTTTCATTTATTTTGAAGCTGACTCTGGTATCAGTTTTATGCTGAATCAGGTCTGAGGTGAGGTGGTCACTAAAGCCTCAGAGCAGACATTAAAACCCCAAACATGTTTGAAAGGGAAATCACCCTGATAAAACCACAGAAACCCTGGCAACCATGTTATTCTGGGGCAAAACATCTGGGGTAGAAACATCCGACCTGTTGTATATTTTAAGAAGGGATAACATTTCATATCAGATATCCAGCCATGATTATTTGGGCAGGTTTTCATTTTGGTACAGAATCACCCCTGGGTGTTTTATTGTATTTTAATTGCACATTGTCTTTGTGGGGTGGAAACCTCATATTGTCCAAAACTCTTCAAATGCAAAAGCATCCAAATGTGAAATCGCTGCATTTCGAACTTGCAGACAGGGGCGTCACAAGGGGGGGGGGGGGGGGGGGGGGAGTGGGACTGAGTTACTAGGGCCCAAGGTGGAGGGGCCTTCATTACTTTATATTTTAGCTATTGAAAAACAGCAGATATACAAGCTCATAGCACAGCACCGAGTGCCGCGCTGCAAGCTTGTAGATCTGCTATTTTTGAAAAGTTGTGAAAATGTTTGCAAACATTTGTAATGCAAATTTAGCTTCTGAGTGTCCCCGGAACTAAATATTTTGAGATGGGGGTCTGTGGCAAAATACATATCATTTTGGGGGTCCTTCACGTGAAAAGGTCTGAGCACCACTGACATAGAAACATATATATATATATATTTTTTCAAAAACCCTTAGAAGGATTTGAAATATTCAAAGACTTGCACAAGTTTTCACGATTTTTCAAGTGCCGCGCTGTGAGCTTGTAGATCTGCTATTTTTCAATAGTTAAAGCACAAAATAACTGAAGTGAATCCTTGTACCCAGGGCCCAGAATCTGGTGCGACACCCCTGCTTGTAGATCTGCTTCTTTTGATGCTTTGGTGTGACACTGCAGTATGATGAAGTGGGGCACTGATTTATAAAACACACAAACCATTAGAACATGGAGATAAGACAGCAACGTTATGTTTCTTCTCCCCAGACGGAGTCCAGGAAGACGTTTGAGATCAGAGCTCTGGCCGACGGCGTCCTGGAGGGAGACGAGAGCTTCAGCGTCTTTCTGCTCCCAGACGCCAGCGGAGCCGCCGTCATCGACCAGTTGAATGGTTTGTACCGGATCAATAGCAGATCTACAAGCTGATTGATTGATTTATTGATTGATTTAATACTTTATTAAAGATGGTCATGTACTGTTAAAGTGTCAAAGTCAAAGGTTATGCCAAAAGGATAGCGCCCCAGCAGTAATACAATACAATACAATACAATTCTAGTAAGACGCCTCAGGGCGACAAGCGACCTCGCCCTAAAGGGTGAGGTCTTGCCATGTCTTGGCCATCTGGCCAGTGATGTATATCGGACCAGTTACCCATAACATGGATCTCCATATATTATATGGAGATCCATGTACTGTATATGGAGATGTGCTGTGAGACCCCAAACATGCTTACTCAGTTATTTGTTATGTGAAAGTCCTATGACGTCTATGACATCTGACATCATACATACAATCCCTTGTATGCCCATACATGGAGATCCCTGTCTGTAGAACCAGCCACACAGATATGGGCTGTCTTGGTCATCTGTCTTGGCCATATATGGATTCTGTTAGATGTGGCCTCCATATACTGTATGGGCATTCCCATATGAAGTCCTGTTAGATATGGGCTTAATATTGATGACACCAGGGAACTCCATATATGAGCATAAAAGGTATTCTGTTGTGGTTCCCCTGACATCACAGTGATGTTAGAGCGGCAAACCCATAGACCGTTAAAAAGCGTACACATCCAGACGGAGTCAGCATGTGCCGTTTCACATACTAAACTGTGACTTTTGGTCGCAACTTTGTTCCGAGAGGTCTGCAGAAGTAGAATGTTTTTTATTCATTTTTATTTTGTGTTGATCTTTCGTTTTCAATTTCAGTGTAGTTTTGATTAGTTTGGCTTAGCTTCTTAGATAGTTTATTGCAACTTATAGGGTTAGTCAGCGATGACAATATACAGTATGCTGCAGAAAAATATGAAATATAGCCCATCTACAACTTCCACACTGTGAGCTTGTAGATCGGCTATTTTTGGCGAAGATATTTGGTGTAGATCAGAAAAAAAAGTACAGTTGCAACTCCCTTTTGGCAAGTCTGGAGAGGGTCTGAGTGGTTAAAGGGTTAAAGGGTGTGAGTGGTTAAGGGTTTGTGTGTGTAGTAACACTGTGTGTAGTAACACTCCACTGAACACAACCCTTACAGGAACACACAGCACTACGCAGTGAGAACATAAATCTGTGTGATTTAAACCTGCTAATCACATCCAACATAAATGTTTCTTTTCACATAGTCAAGCAATGAATCAGCCAAGCAATGAATCAGAATATTTCTTATTGCCATAATGCCAAGCTATGCAATAACTTTCTTTTTTTTCTTTCTGGTGTGGGAAAATAAAAGCTCTGGAAAACCAGCCTTGGCACGTGCAGCAGTGACAATGTAAAACAATTAGTGGGAGAAATATGTAACAAAAATAGGCTAATGTGTTCACGTCCAGCAGAAAGCGTGAACATTTGCACCTAAGGGTATTTTTGTGCGCTAAATTAAAAAATTGACGGATCCAAGCACTTTTCCCATGGGATCTGGTGGCTCTAATTCACTTACTATACAGGGAAAAAAGACCCCCCAAAAATATTCTTTAAGTAGCATGTGAGGGCGTCTATCTAGGGGTTTTTCATGATTCTGAATCTATTGCAAGCATTTGTTTTGCACGGAAAACATTCCTTGGTATAAAAATGGACACTACAAAACTGTGAAAAGTGATGACTCATCACTAAACCATACTAAACCATAGTTTTGTGGGGTCCATTTCTATCCCAAGGAATGTTTGTAGATCATCTGTTTTCACTAGTTTTCTATCATTTTTAAAATGATAAATGCAAAACGGACGGTTTTGGATACATAAGGTTTTCACCTGACAACGACGATGACATGCATCTAACTGTGCTGTTCTTCCTCCAGCCGTGGCCACCATCACCATCCAAGGAGACAAGGCTGCTTTGGGGATGGTTGGGATCCTGGAGGCCTCCAGAGACATCGTCCTGGGGGAACCTCAGGGAGACTACAATGGATCTGCTGTGATCAGGTTGGACACACAACCCTAACCCTCACCTAACCCTAACCCTAACCCTCACCTAACCCTAACCCTAACCCTAACCCTCACACAACCCTAACCCTAACCTAACCCTAACCCTAACCCTAACCCTCACACAACCCTAACCCTCACCTAACCCTAACCCTAACCCTAACCCTCACACAACCCTAACCCTAACCTAACCCTAACCCTAACCCTAACCCTCACACAACCCTAACCCTCACCTAACCCTAACCCTAACCTAACCCTAACCCTAACCCTAACCCTCACACAACCCTAACCCTCACCTAACCCTAACCCTAACCCTAACCCTCACACAACCCTAACCCTAACCTAACCCTAACCCTAACCCTAACCCTCACACAACCCTAACCCTCACCTAACCCTAACCCTAACCCTAACCCTAACCCTCACACAACCCTAACCCTAACCTAACCCTAACCCTCACACAACCCTAACCCTAACCCTCCAGAGACATCGTCCTGGGGGAACCTCAGGGGGACTACAACGGATCTGCTCTGATCAGGTTGGACACACAGCCAGCTCATCCAAATAATTATCACACATTTATAACAATCAATTTGAATAAAATGATCCATTTACATAAAATGGTTTATTTTCAAAAGTCTTCCAAAAATGTTGACTTATCAACTAATCTTCTCTATTTTTGCTTTGTACGACAAAGTATAACATGGGGCTGTTGTCAGACTATGAGATGAAAATTCTCTATTCTGCATGTAAAAAAGGTTTTAGGCTATCTAAAATAAAATAAACACGGCTCAAGATTATTTTATTAGTTATGAATAGAATGACAGTTCAGAAAATAATCCAGAGTTGTAGCCCTGCAAACTATTTTGTCCTTAATGTGTTATTCAGATAAAAAAATATCAAAAGTAGCAGATCGACAAGCTCGAAAAACGCGGCAAGAATTGTGGATCTGCTACTTTTGACTTGCTTTTGTGTGACTGCTGTAGAGTGATCCAGTAGGTTCTGATCTAGTAGGTTCTGCTGTAGTGTGATCCAGTAGGTTCACGTTGTGTGACTGCTGTAGTGTGATCCAGTAGGTTGTGTGACTGCTGTAGAGTGATCCAGTAGGTTCACGTTGTGTGACTGCTGTAGAGTGATCCAGTAGGTTCACGTTGTGTGACTGCTGTAGAGTGATCCAGTAGGTTCACGTTGTGTGACTGCTGTAGAGTGATCCAGTAGGTTCACGTTGTGTGACTGCTGTAGTGTGATCCAGTAGGTTCACGTTGTGTGACTGCTGTAGAGTGATCCAGTAGGTTCACGTTGTGTGACTGCTGTAGAGTGATCCAGTAGGTTCACGTTGTGTGACTGCTGTAGAGTGATCCAGTAGGTTCACGTTGTGTGACTGCTGTAGTGTGATCCAGTAGGTTCACGTTGTGTGACTGCTGTAGAGTGATCCAGTAGGTTCACGTTGTGTGACTGCTGTAGAGTGATCCAGTAGGTTCACGTTGTGTGACTGCTGTAGAGTGATCCAGTAGGTTCACGTTGTGTGACTGCTGTAGTGTGATCCAGTAGGTTCACGTTGTGTGACTGCTGTAGAGTGATCCAGTAGGTTCACGTTGTGTGACTGCTGTAGTGTGATCCAGTAGGTTCACGTTCATTTACGGGGAAAAAAAAACTAAAAACACCAAAGGGTTCGATGCCTGCTGCATGCCTGTGTGCAGGGGCATCACAAAGGGGGCAAAAGTGGGACTGAGTTACCAGGGGGGGCCCAAGGTGGAGGGGCCTGGAATTATTGTATACGATACTTTAGCTATTGAAAAATAGCCGACAAGCTCACAGCGCGGCACAGAGTGCTTGTAGATCTGCTATTTTTGAAAAGTAGTGAAAATGTGTGCAAATCATTGAATATACAGTATGTATTTTTTAAGCGAACATTTGTAACTAAAATTTTCCTTCTGGGGGGACCCTGGAACTAAATATTTTGAGATCTGGGTCCGTGGCCAAAAACATATCATTATAGGTAGTTTTCATATGAAAAGGTTGTGAGCGCGCTGTGAGCTTGTATATCTGCTATTTTTCAATAGTTAAAGCACAAAACAATGTGTAATAATGCGTTCCCAGTTCCCCTTATGAAGAACATTCATGGGGGCCCCACAGTGAATCCTTGTACCCAGGGCCCAGAATTTGGTGTGACGCCCCTGCTGTGTGTTTGTGTGCTTTATGTATCTATCCATGTCTCACCAGCCTGGTTCGAGGCCCAGGGATCTTCGGCGAGGTGCAGTTCCTCTGGAACATCACCCCCGCTGAGGACGGGCAGTTTAAGGAGGTCTCTGGTGTGGTGACCATGAGGGACAGACAGTCTGCTGCTACCATCCTCCTCAAGGTACCACACACACACACACACACACACACACACACACACACACACACACACACACACACACACACACACACACACACACACACACACACACACACCCAGACGTCCCTTTCTGCCATGACAACATGGTCATTGCATTGTGAGATTATGATATTATAAGAGGTGAAATCTGGAATGGTTATGATGGAGTTTTTTATTGGTGATATCATCTCCATACCTCTCATGGATTACAGTTCTCAGTCGCCCAGACAGCAGGAACAATATATTACTAAAACATTTTTAACTCAATTTTACATATCGTGTTAATTGTTTAGGAATGGCACTAGTGTGGGTGAGGGGTCCTTTCACACTGTTTCACAAATCTCATTTTTTTCTGTCAGGTTTTATTTAGCTTGAATCCAGACACCTCTGCTGCATTGTGATCAGTGTTCATTTTAACACTTATGTTGCAATGATTTTTTCTCTTCAATGTCTCGCGTTGCCATGGTTACCATAGACTTCCATGTAATTGTGCAATTGTGTAAAAAGTGCACGCCCATGCCTAGATGATGCACCACGTGTGTAGATGCTGTTCACAGCTTTCAAAAAAAAAATCCGCTTGGAAATCCGTTCAGGCATTCATGATTTATGGGCCATTATGTTTTCTTCAGATGTAAACAAACATGGCTGCCATGTTTGAAAGAATGGGTTGGTATGGGGGTTAAACATGCAATTTCGCGATCGCGATCATGCCTAATACATTTCTGGAGGTCCAAAAAAATGTTTTGAAAAAAAAAAATTGGAAAAAAAAAATTTTTTTTTTTTCAAAAACGGCCCAAACTCGGGAAACTCGGGGTTGGCACAGCGTTGGTATCAATACAAACTCGGGGTTGGCACCAGATGTGTTAAGACTAAGACTAAAAAACGACAAGATTTTTATATTTTGTCGATAAGACTAGACTAGACTAAAACAATTTCAGAAGACTCATGCTGCATTCACACTTGGCTTTTCGTAGTGTGAATGAGGCATAAGACTAAGACTATTATGTGTGTTATTCAACTGACTAAGACTAAGACTACAGTGTTAATGAAAATGAACACTGGTATGTAACTGTGAAATGAAATTAAAGACATCTTTAATCTTTACATTTGAGAATGGCGCTTATCTGTTATTTTCAAATCTTGTTGGTTTTGCACAGTAGAACAGTAGAAGACAATGACTTGTTCAGAGTTATGTGGTTATATTTAGCCTAAAAGACGAGGTTTAAAAGACGAAGACTAAAAGACTAAGACTAATCCCAAAAGACTAAGACTAAAATATTTTGATATTTAGTCGACTAAGACTAGACTAAAACAATTTCAGAAGACTAAGACAGGACTAAGACTAAGTGGTGTATTATGCAAAAGACTAAGACTAAGACTAAATCAAAATTTGCTGAAAAAATTAACACTGATTGTGATGTTCCCTGGAGAAAGAGCATCCGCAGGGAGCGCTGCTCGGTACAAATATAGCAGTTATTTTTTTTCCCGGTACCCAGAATGAATTAAAACGTATATTATTTTGTTCCTACTCTTTTCGTTTAAGGTCCTGGATGACGAGGTCCCAGAGGAGCGCCAGGTGTACCATCTGACCCTGACCTCTGCCACGCCGGGGCTGGGCATCAGCCCCCATGCCCAGGTTGCCATGGTAACCGTGGCAGCCAGCGACAACCCCCACGGCCTCTTCTCCTTCACCCAGCGCCGGATCACCGCCACGGAGGAGGAGGGCACGGTGAGATAACCATCATCAGTAAATTAGTTAAGAATTGAACAATGAATGTCACTAAACAACACCTCATTCTAGTGTTGATTTTGGCAGCAAACTTTCGATTTAGTTTTAGTCATAGCCTTTTTAATAGAATGTCATTTAGTTTTAGTCCTATTTTAGTCATCTGAAATGTTTAGCTTTAGTCTCGTTTTAGTCGACTAAATATTATAAGATTTTAGTCGACTAAATCTACAGTCAACGAAAATCTTTTTGGCATGCCTTGATGGTGTCATAATAGCTGATTTTACACTTGGTTGCTCTCTGAAAATAGCAGATCTACAAGCTCACACCGCGTCGCGTTGCTACACGTTGTGAGCTTGTAGATCAGCTATTTTCAGAGCACAACACCGGAGCGCAACCAAACATCGAATGACTTGTCTTTTAGTTCTACTGGGTCTCTTCTCCACTAGTAACTTCATATCATTTTAGTCTAGTTTTTATTTGTTGACAAAATTGTCAATATATATTTAGTCATAGTTTTACTCATCACAGCTTAGTTTTTATTTTGTTTCTATTTCGTTTTCGTCTGTGAAAAAAGGTAGTCAACAAAAAAAATGTGTCATAGTTTTACGAAACGAAATCAACACTACCTCGTTCCTCATGGGCCACCAGGTGAACGTGACGGTCACTCGCTCCCTGGGCACCCTGGGCAGCGTGTGGGTGAGCTACCAGACGCACACAGCAGGGGGCAGCGGGGCGGCGGTCAGCGGAGAGGACTTCGCCGCCGCCTCGGAGCGACTCCTGTTCAGCCCCGGTCAGACGGAGGGTCAGGTGGTCCTGGGTATCCATGACGACAGCCTCCCCGAGGGACCCGAGGAGTTCCTGATCAACATCACTGCAGTGGAGATCTTCAACCACAGGTACCACATATTACCTAGTACATACCCCAGGTAGGTAGTGGTATACCAGGGGTGGAAAAATACTCACATGTTTTAGTTAACTCATTTCCTGCTATCCCCGCCGAAACCGGAGATTTCCCGCTGTACCGCTCTGCCATGCCCGTAGATCCCGGAAATGTAATTAGCTTTAATCATTATGAAACAATTAAAAGTATGATCACTGTTTATCGCCGATTCGGACTCTTTAGGCCCGCCTCCTAACTGTATCCGGCCGTATTTCCTGTTTTGACCGGATCTAGGTTTCCGTATCCGGTCTAAGGCCCAATCATAGCTCCGCTCCCATAGGTTTGCATTGTACACAAGGAAGCTGCCTGCACAGAAGCTTATTTGGAAGCTATTTGATTCTTTTACCCGCCTGGCATATGACCTGCGCACATATCGACTGCTATGTGCGCGACGTGCCCTCGCAGGAACATAGCGCACAGCTCGGCCTTTTACATTAGTTTTTATGGTAACAGTGGCAGATACAGTCTGACAACGGATATGTCTTTTTCCAAACAATGTCTACAATGCTGGTGCCCACGTTAAAAGCTAAGGACAATTTGGCAGTTTGGCAGTTCAGCTATGTTTAAAATGGCAGCAAATTTGTTTTAAGTAAAAGTATTAATACTGCAATATAAAAATGTATTTGTAAAGCATATTGAAAAGTGTTGGCATCAAAAATGTACTTACATTTTCAAATAGCCCAAGGTATAAAATAGGGCTAAAGTGGTTTATGTATGTTTTATAATATTATAATTTATATCAGCAAAGTAACTACAATAGTAACTAAAGTCTTCAAATAAATGTAGTGGAGTAAAATCCCAGAATAGGGATGCTATATTTCATGTGATTGAGAGTAGAATAGACAATAGTCATCAAAGTTCATTGCACTTATTTTTGTATTAGGATCAAAATATAAATCTACATAAAATCCACAAACCTTTGTATATCTGCCTTTAATTATTCTCAGTAAAAGTAAAAGTTTTAAGCTCTAAAATGTTTTTCATGTTTTCATCTGCTACAGAGACAATTACAGAGATATATCTTCCACAGAGATGATTCTTGAACGTTGACAATTCTATCAAATGTTTCCAGAAAACTTTTAAGATTTAAGAATAGGCCCTCAGGTCTAAGATGTACATATGTAGAGAGTAACTTTCCAGTACTGCCACTGACTTAGTGTTGTATGCTGTCTCCCCCTGCTGGCCAGTGCTGTGGACTACAGGGTGAGGGACTCCGGGCTGCAGTTGGACGTTCCTCCAGCTGTAGGTGACCCGTCCTCTGTCACCCTGGTCATCCTGCAGAATGACAACGTGGAGGGCATTCTGGAGTTCCAACAGGAACACATCACTGGTAAGAAGAGACGTGCCTACCTTGGACCTCATGGACCCTACCTGTGGATTATAGCATGTAAAAGTTGTGGTTGAAGTTGACTGATAATCTGCTCCTTAGATCTCATGCACAACTCACTGATACTCTTCTTGCACCTTAATGTCAATGTTATTAACATTATATACCAGCTGCTATGCTCGTGCACCTTATTTTCTAATACCTCCTGTACATAATGTTTGGATGGATAAGATATGTGTGAATAATATGTAGATCCCGTGTTGTCTTTCTTTGATTCCTTCTTTTTTTGCCTCACCTGTGAGCTCGTGTAGCTCAGTCTGTAGTACATACTGTAGGGCTTAAGTGCCTAAGACACACCTTTTTAGGGTTGCTTTTACATCGATTATTTGCATTACATTGCATTGCATTTATTTGTTCAAGTACTTTTATATTTAAATGTGTTATTGTGACTGAAGGTCGCAGTTTACCATGAAAAATGTCACAGCTTGTCTCTGTGAAGCTGTGTGTGTACACATCTTTACAGTCTATTGGTTGGTTCCCTTGACACATCACTGTGACATCACAGGTGATATCACAGGTGACATCACAGGTGACATCACCTATGTAAAAGTCCATATATGGGTATTCCCCAGAATCCCTTTTATACCCATATGAAGATCCCTAATGTCATCCATATACATCACTGGCCAGATGGCCAAGACATGGCCCATATCTGTGTGGCTGGTTCAGATAGGGATCTCCATGTTTGGGCATAACATATATTGTATGTTGTGATGTCATGGGAACCACTCTAACTGAATGCCTTTTATGCCCATATATGGAGATCCCTGATGTCATCAATATTAAGCCCATATCTAACAGGATTGGGCTTATATGGGAATGCCCATATATGGAGGAAGACAGCCCATATCTGTGCGGCTGGTTCAGACAGGGATCTCCATGTATGGGCATAAAAGGGATGTACTATATTATATACATCACTGGCCAGATGGCCAAGAATTGGTGCGGCCGCATGTCGCCTTGAGGTGTTCCTTTTTTATTAAATATGTATTTTTCTTTCTATAAAGAGCATAGAATGTTCCATTTATAAATCCAGTTTAATTGACTGATTGATTGGTTCACAGTCTTGGAGGAGGCGGGCTCGGTGGTGCTGGTGGTGCTGAGGAGGGTGGGGTCGTATGGAGAGGTGGGGGTCAGCTTCCTGTCCAGAGGGCTGAGCGCCACCCCGGGCCGTGACTACTTCCTGTCCAACGGCTCGCTGACCTTTGCCCCCGGCCAGGACAGAGCAAGCATCAACGTCACCATCCTGGACGACCAGGACTAGTGAGAGAACAACTTGTCTCTGATGTTGTCTGGCGTGCATCATTGTATTAGATCTGCTGTTTCCACACACTTTTATTTAAATAATTAGTCAGGGTACAAAACAATAAAAAACAAAACAAAACTGTGACCCATAAATGATAGATGACTGATGTACAGTATCAGTCATCCTGTATTTCAACTATGTTGCTGATGTCTTTATTTATGGTGCAATCATGTCAATTGTAATTCTATATAATCATGGGTGCCAATTAGCTTGGCTAATTCTTGGTTGCAAATCATGTTCTTCTACTAATGTTTTTTTTAGACCACCAGTAGATGGAAATAGAGGAGGATTGTGTGCATTCAATCAACAATAAAAACCTCATAATATACAGGGCAAATGATGGAGTTTTCAATCAAAGTTAACCGTTAAAAACACTTAAAGGGGAACTAGGCAAGTGTCAACACATTTCCCCCTCCCCTCTATGACAGGCATCAAACAGGTAGTTGTCTTTGATGCTTTCATTGATTAGAGAAATCACTAACGATGACTTGACACTTTTATGGCCTAATCAATGACATCAGTGCACAACCCCTTTGAAGTTCAAAGGGAGCAATTAAGAGCTCTGGCTGAGCTCCCCTCAAAGACAAAAACGTCCCTCCAAGGGATGAATGTAAACATAAACACTGGAACAGAACCAGGGGATGTCTTTCTGCAAAGAAACACCCCAGCACAATAATATAGTGACTGATAAAGGGAAATGACTGCTAGAAAATGTGTATACATATATATAAAAACTAGTTTCCTTAATCCAAGTTATGATTATGAACTGTGGTGTGTGTTCTGTCTGCTCTCCATCCAGTGAGCCAGCGGAGGTGTTCCAGGTGCAGTTGTCGGGGCCCACGGGCGGGGCCGTCCTGGGCGGCGCCGCCGTCGCCACGGTGACCATCGCCAAGAGCGACTCGCTGAGCGGACGCGTGCGCTTCGTCAACGACACCCTGATCACCCTGAGGAACCCCAACAACACCCTGACCCTCACCCTGATGCTGGAGAGGGTGGCAGGGGCCGTGGGCAACGCCACGGTGAGAGACACACCCTCCCCCTCTGACTCTATGCCAGGGGTCTTCAACGTGTTCAGCCCAAGGACCCCTTAGCTGAGAGACAGATGAAGCAGGGACCCCCACAACCTTGTCATAGATTCCATATAGTTTCATTGTTTGACAGCACAATCATCAGTGTTTTTTGGATTCATGTCAATTTGTGTTTCCAGATATATAACCACTTGAACCGTCAATACTTAATAATCTTGACCTTTCACTCTGTACTTAAGCCCTTTGCACACAGGACAGTTGCGTTTTTCCGTTTGCTGTATGAATTAAACGCATTGGATTTGGTGTGCAATGCTGTGCGGAATCGGCGCTGCGGATCCCAAAAGGAGTCATAAAAGGAGTGAGGAGGCACGGTGGCGCAGTGGTTAGCGCTTCGCCTCACAGCTAGAAGGTCCTGGGTTCGATTCCCGCCGGGGGACGCTGTGGGCGCTGGCAGCGTGTTCCTCCTCCACGTCATCAGCGCCCACACCCTAGGTGGGGTTGGCGATAGGGCCTTTCTGTGTGGAGTTTGCATGTTCTCCCCGTGTCTCCTAGGGTTGATACCCTCACAAAAACATGCACGTAATCCTGGTCTCAATAATGCCTCCCCCTGGCCAGCCGGGGCGCCTGATGGAGGGGAAAGGAACTGGTTGGAATAACGTGTTCCTTCCACGCGCTACGTCCAAACCAGGGAAATCTCCACTGTCAGGTGAAAAGAAGCAACTTGGACTCCTCATGCATAGAAGGAAGCATGAGGTCAGTCCGTTGTCTCCCTTGGCGCGGCAGAGGGAGAGCAGAGCCCAGGATTACATAGGCAATAAACCCTTTTGCAAATCCCGCCCCATTCTGCCCTGTTACTATGATGGGACATTAACCCTGGGCAGATTGTTTTTATAGTGGAAGTGGATGGGATTCTTTTTTCCCTTCATAGCCTCATAACAGCTATATAAAGTACCAAAGGAAAAACACCTAGGTGATATTAATAAAAAGGGAAGACAAAGGTACAGTAGTTACATTGCAAAACAGGGGATTTACCCGAAAATATATGTTTTAATTTGTTTAATCCCAGTGGGACAGAATCCTCTTTGCAGATTCTTTTATAGTGGTAGTGGATGCGATTTTTTTTCCCTTCATAGCCTCATTACAGCTATATAAAGTACCACAAAAAACACATCTACGTGATATTAATAAAAAGGGAAGAAAAAGGTACAGTAATTACATAGCAAAACAGTAGTTTTCCCCCGAAAAATAAATGTTTTAATTAGTTTAATCCTCTGGATAAGAGATAGAAAGAGAAGCGCATTGCATCTTGGGTACTAGGAAGAGGACAGAGAGAATGTTTCTCCTCACATAATAGGCTGGCTTTTCGTAATTCTGCCCATTTAAATTATATGTACCCAATCGTGACTCTTAGACCATTGATAAGGTACATGTGAACTAGTTTGTTGAAGCTTATTCGTTATGATGAGCGAGATCGCTTGACGCTTGCCGTCGCTATCACCGTACCGGCCGATCTCCGTGTCGCGCACTGCGGACAGTTTTTGAAAGGCTGAAGCAACATTCTCCACTGCACAAACTCCACCCCCGATAGCAAAAAGTGAATGTTTTTTTCTGGTTGGCCAGTCAGGGAGTCTCAGGGACCAATCAGAAGGCTGACAAACGGTCTATTAGCACTGGGTGAAAAAATGGGTTACAAAATTGTGGGATAAAAATTTAAAAAATAAATAAATAAATAAAAGGAGTGATGAGTTTTTTACCGCATGCGAGACGCACGAATCGAACTGGGTTCGATCGAGAAAAAAACGCACGGCCGCAGCCACTAATTCGGATCCGGTGTGCATGAGGTCGTAGAGAATCATTGTTTTCTTTTTAAAAAATGAAATTGTCTGCTCTGAAAATAGCCGATCTACAAGCTCACAACGCCCCCCAGCACAAGGCGTTGTGAGCTTGTAGATCTGCAATTTTTGGCTAAAGTTCTCTGAATATGGACGCTAGGGTTCAAGTGGTTGATATAAAAAAGGAGAAAAATCACATAAGATTTGAAGGACCCCCTGTAGTAACTCTGAGGACCCCTTGTTTAAGACCCTTGCTCTATGCCACTGGTTCTCTGTTTTTTTTTCCTTCATGTGAACTTGGTAGCAGATCCACAAGCTCTAAACTCCACACTTTCACGTTTCGAGCCTGCGGGTCTGCTACTTTTGACGCTGTAGTATGAAAACATAAAATATCCTTGACATGAAAACATTTGAGAACCGCTGGTCTATTCACCTTATTCCCGGCCCTCTCTATGGAGGCAGCCATTGCCTTTTACAGGGGGCGCTAGAGAGTTTTTCTCTGTGTGCTGCTTCAAAAACATCTTTTCACTTCCTCCCAAGTAAGGAAGTGACACGGAATTGCCTGTTTGCCTGATTTTGCCAAAGAAATAAGCCCAACAGAAAGCAACTAGCCTCAGTTATACTACTTTACATTTACATTTACATTAATAGCAGATCAGCAAGCTCACGATTTGTCACATTGCAACACATTGTGAGCTTGTATATTTGCTATTTAAAAAATATTGAATATTTTTGAAACATTTTAACAACATAAATCTGTGTGGAGGTCCCTGGCACCACATATTTTCAGATGGGGGTCTGCGACTTTGGACATATATGTTAATCTGGGGTCCTTGATATGAAAGGATTTGGGAACCACTGCTTTAAATAATATTAGAAAGTAAGGCAGCCCAATAAGCAACTACACTATTTTTTTTAAAGACACAAATTGCTTATTATAAGCAGACATGGCAACCCAGGTACATTCAGAGCCCAGAGCGCCATCTACTGACACTTTAATGCAAGGACAACAGGAAACCAAATGATGTTTTTCAGGCCAGCTTTTTCAGCCTCTTTCAGGATATGAACAGGAAGCCGGGGGCGGGGCCAGGAATATGGTGAATTGCCCTTTCAAACGACCAGTCTCTGATCCAGTCTCTGATCCAGTCCGGTGCTTGTTTCTATTCAACAGGTTGCTTGGATGATCTTTGGCCCCAACAGCAGGGAGGTCCTGCCGCCGCTCAACACGGACATCAAGGCGCCCGTCAACGGCTCCTTCTACTTCTTGGACGGCGAGGAGGGCACCACCCGCTCCATCACGCTGAAGCTCCTCCCCCACGGCGAGGTGGAGGTGGAGGAGGAGTTCAGGGTGGAGCTCAGCGTCCTGGAGGGGGACCTGGACCTGGACTCCAGCGCAGCCTCCGTCACCATCAAGGTACTGGGATGATGATGGAGCAAAGCTAAACTAAACCTCTGAAACTGAAACGTTTGTAGGATCCACTTCCAGTCCTGATGTGTGATTTGTTAAACGGTGTGAAAGGAGCCGCCCCAGTGTTGTTTTTGACAGCAAATTTTGATTTAGTTTTAGTCATAGTCTTTTGAATAAAATGTAATTTAGTTTTAGTCATAATTTAGTCACTTGAAAAGTTTTAGTTTTAGTCTAATTTTAGTCGACTAAATACATACAATTTTAGGCGACTAAATCTACAGTTAAAATGTATTTTGGCAGGCCTTGATTGCATCGTAATGACTGATTTTACACTTGGTTGTGTGCTGAAAATAGTAGATCTACAACGCGTCTACAACGCGTCGCGCTGCGACGCGTTGTGAGCTTGTAGATCTGCTATTTTCAGCACGCAACACCTGAGAGCAACCAAACATAAAATTACTCTCTTCTCCACTAGTCCCTCCCTAACGTTTTAGTCTAGTTTTTATTTTGTTGATGAAATTGTCAATAGATTTAGTCTTAGTTTTAGTCATCACAGCTTAGTTTTCGTCAGTGAAAGAAACGCAGTTGATAACATTTTTCGTCATAGTTTTAGTCGACGAAATCAACACTGGAGCCCCCCGACACTAGCTCTGATTCCTGATCAATTAACACACAAAAATAAATGATGATGATTTAGTTCCAGGATCGTGTCAAAGGTTGTGTCTAACCTGCGATCTACAGTAAATTAGGGAATTTAAGGACTACAACCGTGACGTGAGGCGGGACTACGGCTGCTATGACGCAATCGCCGTTGCGGACCAAATCGTTAAGCAAACACCGGCGACGGGGTCCCACCCCTTTTACTGACCCTTTGGTTCCCATGGCGCCTAATGTCTCAGTAGAATAAGACGGAGACCAAATACAACCACCCCGATTGTATAAGAACACTCTACTATAGAAAATGGACAAAATGAAATTGTTTTCATTAAAGAAACAAATACCGCTTTAAATCAGAAAATTCACTCCTTCATGGTGCTCTGTCTCTCTCTCTCTCTCTCTCTCTCTCTCTCTCTCTCTCTCTCTCTCTCTCTCTCTCTCTCTCTCTGTCTCTCTGTCTCTCGTCCCCAGATTGAGAAGTTCGGTGATCCTAACGGTATCGTCCAGTTCTCGGCGGCGTCGCTGCCAGAGCGCGTCTACAGCGAACCCACAGAGGAGGAGGGGCCTCGCAACGTCACCCTGGTCATCACACGCAGGGAGGGGGTCATGGGGAACATCACCGTAAGATCAGCAAAACATTGATTGACTGTTTGATTGATTGATTTATTAGTCAGACATGTGAACAGCAAGTGGTCATTGAGGGAAGGGGGAGTGTTACAGTAGTGCTATGGGTTTAGGTGGAGTCTGAAGAGGTGAGTCTTCAGTCCACGGCAGAAGCTAGGGAGTGAGTCTGTAGTTCTAATGGAAGCTAGGGAGTGAGTCTGTAGTTCTAAGTGCGACAGGGAGTTTATTCCACAGTCTGGGGGCCAGGAGGGCAAATTGTCTAGGACGAGTGGATTTTTGTCCTGGGGTTTTTAGCGAGGGTTCAGTCAGCATCCCTGTGTTGGCTGATCTAAGTGCCTACATTGTGCCTGCATTGTGAATTAGCCAGTAGCTATGCCCCTCCCCTAAAAGCTTTTATCCAATGCTAGCCAAGGCTATTGCCAAGGCAAACCTTGGCAAGCAGGAAGTTATTCTAAGCTAGCATTGACCAAAAGCTTTTTGGGAGGGGCATAGCTACTGGCTAATTGTAACTAGTATACAAATGGAACCTTAACGTGATTTGGTTAAGGTCCATGAAACCCGTTAGGGTCCTTACAACGGCTATTTCGTAACTGTAGGGGAAAATTGTTTATTTGAATAGTGAATTAATCTCTCTCTCTCTCTCTCTCTCTCTCTCTCTCTCTCTCTCTCTCGCTCTCTCTCTCTCTCCCCCATCAGGTCCATTGGCAGGTTCAGAGTGAGTCAGAGGTCTCAGGGGACTTCTTGTTCCTGTCGGGCTCTGCTGTGATCCTGGAGGGCCAGAGGGAGGTGGAGGTGGTCCTCATCCTGATGCCCGACACCCTGCCCGAGCTGGAGGAGATCTACACCGTCCTGCTCACCTCCGTGGAGGGTGGTGCCACCCTGGAAGCCAACCCCAACCGCACCGCCACCCGCATCAGGTTCACTGTGTTATTTAACCCATTCAGAACGGGTACACTATATTGTGTATTATTATTTTATGCTTTAACTATTAAAAAAATAGCAGATATACAAGCTCACAGCGCGGCACCGAGTGCCGCACTGTGAGCTTGTAGATCTGCTATTTTTGAAAAATAGTGAACATTTGAATTTTGACCCAATTTTGACCTGATTCTATAAGTGTCTTTTGAAAAATCTATGTTTCTACTGTATGTCAGCAATCTGGCCAGCCATCGTCAAAGAAAAGTGAGTCACTTATTAACTGGAGCTCAGTCTGTTCTGGAGAGACTATCTCAGTGGTTCTTTTTCATGTGAAGGACCCCCAAAATTATATGTACCGGGTATTTGGCCACAACGCGTCGCATCGTGATGCGTTGTAGATCTGCTATTTCCACTACTTTTTGAAGTTTTTGAAACCATATGAACATTTCTCAACATAGAAACGATTATGACGATTATGCAAAAATAATTGCGATTACCTCAAATAATTGCGATTAGACGATTATGTAATAATTGTACGGTTGCTTCCTCCCCCTCCCCCCCCCCCAGGGTGGGCGCCAACGACGAGCCCCACGGCGTGTTCCTCCTGGACCCCGCCCTGCAGGGCGTGGAGGTGCTGGGCTCAGGGCCCAACGTCAGCAGGGTCCTAGTGCTCACCGTGTCGCGGCTGGCCGGGCCGTTCGGCAGCGCCAGCGTGGGCTACAGGATCAGCGGGGGAGGGGAGGAGGACGGGGGTCCTCTGGGGGACGGGGGTCCTCTGGGGGACCAGGCTGAAGGACGGCTGCTGGTCAGAGACGGAGAGACGTCCGCCTCCGTCACCCTGTCCATCAGCAGCCAGGTTAGACTGATGAGGATGAGGGTCACAGTGGTTTCAACACCATAATAGCTTTTAGTCAGGGGTCTTCCAACATTTTCAGGCCAAGGACCCCAATTTGTGCTTTCAGATATTTAAAGGAGACTTTGCCACTTTTCAACCTATCTTCATATAATAGGTCCGGCTGCCCTACAAAGGCAGAGTGCAGTAACTACGTTTTCGGACACACCGACTTATTTGTGTCACCCAAAGGTCAAATTAGCCTTCATGATATTGGGGGATGAACAATTAGCTCAAGAACAGATATACAATCAGTGTAATATCACTTAAATGCCTTTATCTCATTTGGCTGATAAGCTGTAACACTTTTAAACCCATTTTTTGGTGAAATTCAGGAACGTAGTTACTGCACTCTGCCTTTATAGGGCAAACTGTTCATAATAAAATTGCAAAAGAAATGTTTACTCAGTCCAAGTCTCTTAGAGAGCTGTGGGAAGTTCAGAAATCCAGTCTTGTGACATCATCGTTTGACAGATTCTTTTTTTTAAACAATATTTTTGAAAACATATTTTAGATTTTTATTATTGCGAGAACAACAGCTTCCACTTTAACATTGCAACTTTTCAGGAATAGAAAGCCTGCATTTTCTATTGGCTTGGATTCCCCATCGATGATGTCACAAGACTATGGATTTCTGAACTTCCCACAGCTCTCCTAAGAGGCTTGGACCGAGTCGTTTATTTTTGCAATTTTATTATGAACATTTGTGAGGACCTATTATATGAAGATATGTTGAAAAGTGGTGAAGTAATCCTTTAACCACTTGAACCGTCAATACTTAATAAACTTGATGTTTCACACTGTACTTAGTCTGCTCTTTTTCCCCACTACACCAAAGCTCTTTGCCGAAAATAGCCGATCTACAAGCTCACAATGCCTCGCAGCGCGAGGCGTTGTGAGCTATCTGCTATTTCTGGCTAAAGTTAACGGAATATGTATACCGGTATATGGATATGGATATATTATATAATATAAAAAGGAGGAAACAAACGTTCTATCACTCAAAGATTTGGAGGACCCCCTGTAGTAACTATGAGGACCCACTAGGGGTCCCGGACCCCCTGTTGAAGACCCCAGCTTGAGGCCTTTTTAATCTTAACAATTCTTGATTTGCCAGGAAAGCAATTTGATAGAATAATCGCTAAGAAATTTGGTTGTTGCATTTTTTTAAAGATTCGTGAAAATGTTTGAAAGTATTCTGCTTATTGTTGCTGTCGGGTGGAAACCGCCTTATGCCCAAAACGGTTACGCTTCAGGATTGAAATTCAAAAATATCGAAAGCGGCAGATCTACAAGCTCAAAACGTGTCGCTTTGTGCTGTGTTTCGAGCTTGTGGATCTGCTACTTTTGATGCTTTTGTGTGCTGCAGTAGTGTGATCAAGTGGGGCATTAATTTAATTTATGAAGATAACACAAAAAGTTAGAATAAGAGGTTTCTGCCAGACAGCAACGTTATGTAAGACATGTTGACCAAGACTAGAACTAAGGACATTTTCACTGTGATTTTAGTTGGTTTTCTTAACACACAATGCAGTTTCAGTTAACGTTTTCTTGTTTTCATTTTCATCTCTCAGCTAACTCAAATGTTTTGCCAATTTCTATTGGTTTTAGTTATTTTGTTAGTTACAGCGCCCCTTGCTGTGTGTCTCTAGGTGTTCCTCTCGGTGGGGGAGAACTTCTCCGTGGAGCTGACAGACGTCACCCTGGTGGGTCCTCTCCTCGGCCCCCCACCCCGTCTCCAGGAGGACTCCAGTGCTGCTGTGGTCACCGTACCAGAGGAGGCTGCTAGTTCTGAGGTGAGTCTCACTCTGTGGTCACCGTCCCAGAGGAGGCTGCTAGTTCTGAGGTGAGTCTCACTCTGTGGTCACCGTCCCAGAGGAGGCTGCTAGTTCTGAGGTGAGTCTGCTGTGGTCACCGTCCCAGAGGAGGCTGCTAGTTCTGAGGTGAGTCTCACTCTGTGGTCACCGTCCCAGAGGAGGCTGCTAGTTCTGAGGTGAGTCTCACTCTGTGGTCACCGTCCCAGAGGAGGCTGCTAGTTCTGAGGTGAGTCTGCTGTGGTCACCGTACCAGAGGAGGCTGCTAGTTCTGAGGTGAGTCTCACTCTGTGGTCACCGTCCCAGAGGAGGCTGCTAGTTCTGAGGTGAGTCTGCTGTGGTCACCGTACCAGAGGAGGCTGCTAGTTCTGAGGTGAGTCTGCTGTGGTCACCGTACCAGAGGAGGCTGCTAGTTCTGAGGTGAGTCTCACTCTGTGGTCACCGTACCAGAGGAGGCTGCTAGTTCTGAGGTGAGTCTCACTCTGTGGTCACCGTACCAGAGGAGGCTGCTAGTTCTGAGGTGAGTCTGCTGTGGTCACCGTACCAGAGGAGGCTGCTAGTTCTGAGGTGAGTCTCACTCTGTGGTCACCGTCCCAGAGGAGGCTGCTAGTTCTGAGGTGAGTCTGCTGTGGTCACCGTACCAGAGGAGGCTGCTAGTTCTGAGGTGAGTCTGCTGTGGTCACCGTACCAGAGGAGGCTGCTAGTTCTGAGGTGAGTCTCACTCTGTGGTCACCGTACCAGAGGAGGCTGCTAGTTCTGAGGTGAGTCTCACTCTGTGGTCACCGTACCAGAGGAGGCTGCTAGTTCTGAGGTGAGTCTCACTCTGTGGTCACCGTACCAGAGGAGGCTGCTAGTTCTGAGGTGAGTCTCACTCTGTGGTCACCGTACCAGAGGAGGCTGCTAGTTCTGAGGTGAGTCTGCTGTGGTCACCGTCCCAGAGGAGGCTGCTAGTTCTGAGGTGAGTCTCACTCTGTGGTCACCGTACCAGAGGAGGCTGCTAGTTCTGAGGTGAGTCTCACTCTGTGGTCACCGTACCAGAGGAGGCTGCTAGTTCTGAGGTGAGTCTCACTCTGTGGTCACCGTACCAGAGGAGGCTGCTAGTTCTGAGGTGAGTCTGCTGTGGTCACCGTACCAGAGGAGGCTGCTAGTTCTGAGGTGAGTCTGCTGTGGTCACCGTCCCAGAGGAGGCTGCTAGTTCTGAGGTGAGTCTGCTGTGGTCACCGTCCCAGAGGAGGCTGCTAGTTCTGAGGTGAGTCTGCTGTGGTCACCGTACCAGAGGAGGCTGCTAGTTCTGAGGTGAGTCTGCTGTGGTCACCGTCCCAGAGGAGGCTGCTAGTTCTGAGGTGAGTCTGCTGTGGTCACCGTACCAGAGGAGGCTGCTAGTTCTGAGGTGAGTCTGCTGTGGTCACCGTACCAGAGGAGGCTGCTAGTTCTGAGGTGAGTCTCACTCTGTGGTCACCGTACCAGAGGAGGCTGCTAGTTCTGAGGTGAGTCTCACTCTGTGGTCACCGTACCAGAGGAGGCTGCTAGTTCTGAGGTGAGTCTCACTCTGTGGTCACCGTACCAGAGGAGGCTGCTAGTTCTGAGGTGAGTCTCACTCTGTGGTCACCGTACCAGAGGAGGCTGCTAGTTCTGAGGTGTGTCTCACTCTGTGGTCACCGTACCAGAGGAGGCTGCTAGTTCTGAGGTGAGTCTCACTCTGTGGTCACCGTACCAGAGGAGGCTGCTAGTTCTGAGGTGAGTCTCACTCTGTGGTCACCGTACCAGAGGAGGCTGCTAGTTCTGAGGTGAGTCTGCTGTGGTCACCGTACCAGAGGAGGCTGCTAGTTCTGAGGTGAGTCTGCTGTGGTCACCGTCCCAGAGGAGGCTGCTAGTTCTGAGGTGAGTCTGCTGTGGTCACCGTCCCAGAGGAGGCTGCTAGTTCTGAGGTGAGTCTGCTGTGGTCACCGTACCAGAGGAGGCTGCTAGTTCTGAGGTGAGTCTGCTGTGGTCACCGTCCCAGAGGAGGCTGCTAGTTCTGAGGTGAGTCTGCTGTGGTCACCGTACCAGAGGAGGCTGCTAGTTCTGAGGTGAGTCTGCTGTGGTCACCGTACCAGAGGAGGCTGCTAGTTCTGAGGTGAGTCTCACTCTGTGGTCACCGTACCAGAGGAGGCTGCTAGTTCTGAGGTGAGTCTCACTCTGTGGTCACCGTACCAGAGGAGGCTGCTAGTTCTGAGGTGAGTCTCACTCTGTGGTCACCGTACCAGAGGAGGCTGCTAGTTCTGAGGTGAGTCTCACTCTGTGGTCACCGTACCAGAGGAGGCTGCTAGTTCTGAGGTGTGTCTCACTCTGTGGTCACCGTACCAGAGGAGGCTGCTAGTTCTGAGGTGAGTCTCACTCTGTGGTCACCGTACCAGAGGAGGCTGCTAGTTCTGAGGTGAGTCTCACTCTGTGGTCACCGTACCAGAGGAGGCTGCTAGTTCTGAGGTGAGTCTCACTCTGTGGTCACCGTACCAGAGGAGGCTGCTAGTTCTGAGGTGAGTCTCACTCTGTGGTCACCGTACCAGAGGAGGCTGCTAGTTCTGAGGTGAGTCTCACTCTGTGGTCACCGTACCAGAGGAGGCTGCTAGTTCTGAGGTGAGTCTCACTCTGTGGTCACCGTACCAGAGGAGGCTGCTAGTTCTGAGGTGAGTCTCACTCTGTGGTCACCGTACCAGAGGAGGCTGCTAGTTCTGAGGTGAGTCTCACTCTGTGGTCACCGTACCAGAGGAGGCTGCTAGTTCTGAGGTGAGTCTCACTCTGTGGTCACCGTACCAGAGGAGGCTGCTAGTTCTGAGGTGAGTCTCACTCTGTGGTCACCGTACCAGAGGAGGCTGCTAGTTCTGAGGTGATGCTCACTCACAGGCCCATTGCTCTAAGGCCCCAACAAATAATGATAATAATAATAATAATAATACAAATAAAATAACAATATCAATAAATAAATAAAACACCTTCAACCAGCGATATCAACGATTCAAAATATAATTGCCATTGAGGTTAGTTTAATATGAACGAATATCTCAGTCATGATAAACTTTTTATTATTCTTATGGTTATCATGCTCCTCTTTTACCTTGTTCTGTAAAGCACTTTGTAACCTTGTTTGGAAAATCAATTCATTATCATTAATGCTGATAAATCCTACCTACTGTATTCATAAAAGCATTATTAAAGTACAAAATAACCTTTAGATCATTTTAGCGAGTTATGCATGAACTGTGCAGCAAGCAGCCTTAACATTAATACTACAACTACCACAATGCATTGCGCGTAGCACGTGACTCATCATCAATTCCTCCGTGCTGGTTTTACCTTTTGCTTGTTTTTTTAACAACTTCAGAAGTTTTCTTCGGTCAGAAACTTTTTGTCTTGAATTATGAATTATGTCATTGAAACACTCCTCTGTGTCTGGACTCCATCTGGAACACACGTTATAGTGAGAGGTTTTCACCTGAGCTGTTCAACACAACAAGGTAAATAAAAATGATTAATATCATTGTAGTCAAACAACAATAAAACTACTTCAGCTCTGCTAAAACAGCACTTTTTTGACAACAGTTGGTTTGTGACTCATGCTGCTTGCAATCAGTGTCACTTGTCTTTCTTCTTGCTAGACATACAGCCAGTAACATTACTCTGTTCTACCGACTGGCCCACATTTCATTGACGTATTAAAAGAAACCAAACCACACTTTACCACAGAAAGAATAATATCCACATTGCATGCTTGCTGAACTCTTGTTGGCCACCAGAGGGCAGACTTTGACCAACTTCTCTGCAGTTGGTTACCATAGCATAGCATGTTAAGCGTACATTCAGCCATCTATCTAAGTAACCGAGTTAGTGCTTCATTCCAAGGGAACATGGAACTGGTTTTATGGCAGGGCTTCTGTAACAAAACAGAGCTATAATAACTAAATCACAGAAACAAAACATGATACTATTTAACCACATTGACCTGGTATGCACCTCAGCTTGTATGCACTGTGGTATCCATGACATCAGAAGGATATAAACACAGACACATCAGGCTATAAACGGGGTGATGGACCTCTGGTACACATGCAGACTTAAAGGGCCATTTCACCTCTGGGACAACCAGATCTTATTTTATTGTTGTTTGGGACATGATCAACACAATCCTGAGTTATATTTTGTGTTCAATCTGTGTTTTTAGATATTTTAGTATTTCAGCATGCTACAAAGCATCATATGATGCTTTGAACACAAAAAATAACTCAGGATTGTGTTGATCCTGTCCCAAACAACAATAAAATAAGATCTGGTTGTCCCAGAGGTTAAATGGCCCTTTAATGAACCTGTCATCATCTCACCTTCCTGCCTGTCTCTCTCCTGGACGCCTTCACCAATTCTCAGCCTGTCTTTATATAAACTATAGTCTTTATATAAACTATAGTCTTTATATAGGCTATAATAGTCCTCTCTAATGCACATGATACAACGGGACTGCAAAAACGTTTGCAGAAAATAGCTGCGCTTGTTGGCGGGCTATTTTTAGCGCACATGTTCAATATAGTGTGAAAACAAAGTCACTAGTATGGAGCTTGGGTGACTCGGGCAACCCAGTATAGGGTTTAAGTGGTAGCGTTTTACCCCACTACTTATTCTGTACTCATTCTCCACCCTTACTTACAGTATCTTTGTTCCATGGAGCCTGTAGCACTTGCCATAGCCTTGACGATGAGGCAGTCTTATGCAAAGGTTAAACATGTCATTAGATAACACATACAATTTAGAATGTTATTTAGACTATGCAAGTTTCATTTGTTGACCATGGGATACTATAATTTATTTATTTTATTGATGACTATCTCTATGCATTTGAAGTATTACCTTGTGTTTACCTTGGATACTTTAAGTCACTCTATATGGATTAAGTCTGCTAAATGCCTAAATATTATATTGTCATCACTACAGCAGTGCTGCTCTGACAACTGAGTTTCTCTCTGGATCAGTGAAGGTCTATGTATGGCTGTGTGTCTCCAGGTTGGCTTTGCCTCCCTGGCTCTGCGGGTGTTCAACCCTAACCCTAGGGGTCCCGGACCCCCTGTTGAAGACCCCTGCTCTACATTATGTGTGTGTGTGTGTCTCCAGGTTGGCTTTGCCTCCCTGGCTCTGCGGGTGTTCAACGTGGAGACGGGGCGGTGCCAGGCGGAGGTGAGGCGAACAGGGCTGTTCGGGGGGGTCAGCGTGGAGTGGAGGGCAGGGTACCCACCGGGACACGCCCCTCTAGGAGTCGGTCCTGGGGTCGTCACCCCCAGCTCAGGTAAGACGTCTAGTTTGATACAAGGATATAGAAATCTAGACCTGTGGTTCTCAAACTAACTTGTTCCAAGGACCCCCAAATGTATATCTATTTGGATGGGGACCCCCATCTGAATAGTTTGTTTTTGTTGCTGCCAGGGATCCCCAGAAAAGAGATTTTCACTTTCAGAAAATAGCAGATGTACAAGCTCGTATATCTGCTATTGGGGTTCCCCGTACCCCACTTTGAGAACCACTGATCCAGACATATAGATCAGGGATTCCCAAACCTTTTTGTCTCAGGGCACCCCATGAATATTTTTTTTATCCGAGGCACCCCTACATTATAATTTTCACTCCCAGCACCTTATATTTATGGCATATCGTTCGTCGTTGTCGGGTGGAAACCTTGTATGTCCAAAACCGTTCGTTTTGTATTTATCATCTATAAAATGTACTAAACTAGTGAAAACAGCCGATCTACAACGTGCTTCTAGACCGGCTTGTAAATCGGCTGTTTTCACTAGTTTTGTGCGACAGTCTTGTATGATGAAGCAGGGCTTTGAAACTTGGAGATACGAGGTTTCTGCCCGACAGTGACGATATTTTAGTGATTATGTTGCGAGGAAAATGTTGAGATAACAGCCATTTTGGTTAGAACTGACTGAAAATAACTTTGTACTTCAAGTTTAAAATGATACTATATATTTTTCCAAGTGTACACATAAATTCCAAATATTATCAAATGATCTCGCGGCACCCCTGGACTGCCTTCACGGCACCCCAGGGTGCACCGTCACCCCAGGGTGCACCGTCACCCACTTTGAAAACCCCTGATATAGTTGAACGAAAAAGGAAAAAGAAAAGAAAAAGTGAAACGTCCGTCTGTGGACTTCTTAGTCCACAGAAGCCTCAAGCTGTGATGGACCAGAAAGACGTCAGTTCCAACTGAGATGATGTCGTCTCTGTCGGGTAGAAACCTCATATGTCCAAAACTATCACTTTTCAAATTCAGAAACAGCAAAAGTAGCAGATCGAGTTCGAGCTTGTAGATCTGCTACTTTTGGTGCTTTTGTGTGATGCCCGACAGCAACGATATCGTTGTTGTCGGACGGAAACCTTTTATGTCCAAAACCGTTTGTTTTATATTTATGATTTTAAAAATGATTTAAACGAGTGAAAATAGCCGAACTACAAGCACACAACGCCTTGCGTCGCGAGGCGTTGTGTGCTTGTAGATCGGCTGTTTTCACTAGTTTTGTGCGACTGTCTTGTACGATGAAGCAGGGCTTTGCTTTACGAAAAAACTTACACATTTGAAACTTAGAGATACAAGGTTTCTTCCCGACAGCAACGATAATGCTTCCTTTCTTGCTCTGTGTTGTCTCTGCTCAGGCACGGTGACCCTGGCCCACGGGGAGAGGAGTAAAGTGGTGCCTCTCACAGCCGTGCCCGACGGGTCTCAGATGTACGCCTTCGCCATCCATCTGACTGCTGCCAACTCCACTGCTGCTGCCGCAGGCTCCGTCAGACTCCGGTAAGGCTTTCAACATGGCCAATAGACCTATTTAAACCCGCCACTTTGTTTCCGTCTCCGCCCCTCTCTGTCACTCTCTGCAGCTGAAACACTCATCCATGCCTTCATCGCATCCCGCCTCGACTATTGCAACAGTATCCTCCACGGCACCGCCTCCAATGTCCTCAATAAACTACAATATGTCCAGAACTCTGCTGCCCGCCTGCTCACCAGTACCCGCTCAAGAGTCCATATTACACCTGTCCTCTGTGACCTTCACTGGCTCCCAGTCAAACACAGAATCCACTTCAAAGTACTCCTAAACACCTATAAAGCACTAAACCACCTCGCTCCTCCATACCTCCGTGATCTCCTGGAACCCTACACCCCATCCCGCTCCCTCAGGTCTGCTGACGCACACCTCCTTGTTGTCCCCACCACCAATAAACGTACCTGGGGCGACAGAGCTTTCGTTTTTTGGTCAGAGGCCTTCTTCTACTTCAAGATGTTTAAAGTCCACTGGAACATTTTGACTAGTTTTTGTTTGTTTCTTTCTGTTGTCATGGCTGTCAGTTCCCACCTGACGTTGTGTGGGAGTCCAGACTGCTGCAGACCAAACTGAAGAACTGCTAGCTTGCATAACGTCTTCAGACTAGGACTGAAGTGTAAGATGTGTAAGATGAGGTCTGTTCCAAAGAGGATGACACGATCTCCCACAATGCAACAGCAGATTGTACCCAACCAACCCGGGCCTTTCCCCTTCGGCTCAACCTTCTTCCAGGAGAAGGTCTTGGGATTTAATTTCCACAGATCATTGAAGCGCTGTTTCAGATCAATGTGGCCTCCACCAAATATGTACAGCTCTCCATTGTAGACAAAGGCTGCATGACCGTGACGTTGTTCTGGAAGAATCTGTGCAGAAGGTGTGATCAGCCAACAGTTGGTCTCTGTGTCAAACACTCTGATGTTGTTGTCCTGGTGCCCAAAGCCCCCAAATACAAACATCTTTGTCCCGATGATGGTGGCAGAGTGACGTGTTGAAACAGGTGGTGGAGTGCCTCTGGTGTTAAGTAAAGACCAGACCATTGTGCTGGTGTCCAACTTGTAGATGTCATTAGTGGATCCAGTCAGCTGGTTCCATCCTCCTTGGATAAAAATGACCTTCCCTAGAACACAGGCTGAGTGGCCGTACCTCGCCTCTGGAACAGTTCCAGAAACCTTGGGCTTGAACCATCTGTGGGTGTCCACATCAAATGCATAAAGAACGTTGTCCAAGTCCCCAGTGATGAAAAAACAGTTGTTGTCATCAACTTTAGTCTTACAATTCACCAGCCCTCCCCAGATGTAGATGATATCTTCTATCAGTACAGCTGTGTGTCTGTAGTGCATGGAGGGAACCTCAAGGGAACATTCTCCTCTTCCACTGGTCACTGGAGGCAACGTCATCCAGCACAAAGTCACTGTGTTGAAGACGGGAACATCAATCTGATCCTTGTTGTTGTAGGTCTTCTTGTTACAGAAGAACCCTCCAAATGAATACACCTTGTCCTCCACTGGTCCAGCAGCACAACCAAAGAAGCCGTGTGTCTGTGGTCCTCTCTTCAGAGGCAGCGACCAGCACAGCATCTCTATTTCTCCGTGTCCCTGTAGCTCTCTTGGTCTTCCTTTGTATCTCAAACTGTCCCTTTGTGTCTCTCTGTGTCTCTCTGTCCACTTCTCTGTATCAGTGTCGCTGCGCTGCCTTAATACAATAATCTCTCATAAATATTCCTCTCGTCGTCTCTCTAGACGTTTGCAGCATCTTTATATACTGTAGGCTGACCAGGCTCTGGTCTGATGTCACTCAGAACACAAAGTGATGTCATCCATGTGGGACAACACTGATTTGTGCAGGTGTTCCTTCTTTTCTTTAATTGCACATGAACAACTAGAAAGATGAAGCTCTGGGAAATTACAAGTGTGGTTACAAGGAATACGCTGGGAATTGACTTGGAAAGGAGTCAGCTTAGGTGGTTGGGGAATCTAGTACGGATGCCCCCCGAGTGCCTTCCTAGGAAGGTCCTCGATGCGCGTCCCACTGGGAGGAGACCCCGTGGCAGACCAAAGACCAGATGGAGGGATTATATCTCCAAACTGGCTTGGGAACGCCTCGGTATGCTCCCTGAGGGAGTGGAGGAAGTTGCTCAGGATAAGGAAATCTGGAGGTCTCAGTTGAAACTGTTACCCCCGCGACCCGATTCCGGATAAGCGGTTGAAGATGGATGGATGGATGGATGGATGGATGGATGGATGGATGGATGAATGCTGTCTTACCATTTGTCCCTTTCATGCCCATATATGGATATCTCTATATCTGTCAGTCCTTGTCCATCTTTGCCCATATACAGGTATGTGGAGATCCCTGATGTCATCGTTATATGCCCAAATATAGGCATACTGATATGCCCATATGGGAGTTTTTGCATTTTCCCATTCAAGTCAACAGAGAAAATGTATTCACTAAGAAATTAAAGGGTGTTCAATAGCACATATTTATGAAAAATAAAGAGGGCCAATCGGGTGGAGTTAGCTGGTTTGGCAGAAAGTGTGGAGTTAGGAGGTTGTGTCCCAAACGACCAGAGGGCACACCATTGCGCTCAGTTCCTCCATATATCTGGGGAAAAAATTACCCCCAAAAATGACCCGGTCCCCTATGTCCCCATCTCTTGTCTGTAGGCGAGGTTTCACGGTGACGGAGGTGGAGCCTCTGGGAGTGTACCAGTTCTCGTCCGACACTCGCCACCTGGTGGTGGAGGAGGACATCGGGACCATCACGCTGTACGTGCAGCGTCTCTACGGCGCCCGCAGCAACGCCACCACGCTGTGGTACGAGACACTGGCGGGCAGCGCCGTGGCGGGGGAGGACTTCGTGGGCGCACGAGACCGGCTGGTCTTCGACTCGCCGCTGCAGACGGCCGCGGCGCTCCGCCTGTCCGTCCTGGACGACGCGCTGCCCGAGTCCGACGAGCACTTCTACGTCAACCTGACGGACGTCTACGACCTCGCCGCGCCGCTGGCCGGCGACGACGCCTATCCTCGCCTCCACCCCGAGCACCGCGTCGCCACGGTCACCGTCCAGGCTAGCGACGGCGGCCAGAGCGTGACCGTCGGCCCGACCGCCGGCCCAGAGGGAACAACAGGCGGTCCAGAGCAAGGTTAGAAGAGTTTTGGGTTTTTCATTATAGTTAGTTTTAGTTAGTTTAGACTTTTTTCTAATTCAGTTAGTTATAATTAGGGACATTAGTTAGTTACCGGTAATTAGTTTTTAGAGCGTGTTTGCTAGTTTTGATTTGTTTTTGTTTTTGTGACAATGCTTAGTTTAAGTGTTAGTTTTATTTATTTTTTCTTCATACTTTGGGTTAATTATCAGGTGCAGGATTTAAAAAGGTCAAAGTGAGTATGTCTATCGGGTTATAAAAACTCAACAAAAGATACAATTTAAAAATATATATATTCAGTTACTGTTGGTAACGAGAAAAACTATGTAAAACTAATGGCATTTTGTCTATAATGTTTGTTAGTTTTAGTTAGTTTTGTAAACACACAATTCAATTAGTTATCGTGTAATTGTTTTAATTATAGTTTTTAGTTAGTTTAGTTTATAATGTTTTTTCCAGTTTTAGTGTTGGTTATTTAGTGAGTTCTCGTTAACTATAACATCCTTGGTCCAGAGAGGACTAACTATAACTATAACTTGTTAACTATAACATCCTTGGTCCAGAGAGGACTAACTATAACTATAACTTGTTAACTATAACATCCTTGGTCCAGAGAGGACGACCGCCGGCCCGGAGGAGGGGACGACCTTCGGCCCAGACGTGACCTTTGGCCCGAACGCGACCTTGGGCCCCAACGTGACGGTTGGGGTGACCCTGCTGAGCATCGGGCCGGTCGTGGTGCAGACGGCCGAGGACCGAGACGACACCACCCAGCAGGACAGGAGGGTGGTGCTGAGGGTCCGAAGGTCCGACGGCGGCGCGGCCGGCGACGTGAGGGTCCGCGTCCAGGCCTACGGAGGTGTGTGTTCGTTTTACTCATCCTGTATGCTTTGTTGTCACTCTTAGTCTGTACTGTGTCTTAGTGTTTTTATTTGGCGCTTCTGATATTACAGCTGAACTTAAAGTGATAGTTCACCTATTTTTGACATAAAGCTGTGTGAAATACAAGCCATTAAAACAGTGGTTAAAAATGTATTAATTGATTACCAGAGTCCCGTGGTCAGAGTTCTGGTCAGTTTTAGATGAATATTAAGTAGTTCCAACTAGCGTCATTTGTATTGTTGGCCTATTTCTACCATATAGAGCGAGGTTTCGTTCTGATCAGCTGACTGCAAAGCACCTTGTTTTGGGGAAATACGTTGCAGCGGTGTAGTGATACTGGACACAAAAAATAGTACCATGTGACAGAGGGGTCAAAGTTGAACGAAAGTTGGTCTATTGGGTAGAAATAGGTCAACAATACAAATGACGCTAGTTTTGTGGATTCATCTATTTTTAATGATTGGGCCATGAGCCCCTGCCAAATCACCGGAACTACTTTATATTCATCTAAAACTGACCAGAACTCTGACCACGGGACTCTGGTAATGGATTAATACATTTGTAACCACTATTTTAATGGCAAGTATTTCACACAGCTTCATGTAAAAAATAGGTGAACTATCACTTTAACACTATTTTTAAGTAAACCTTGCCGAGACATGAGGCCCACAGGGCAGGAGCTAATCTCCTGTTTCTGTAGCGAGAGGCAGCTTGATGTACAAGTAAACCCTCTGGACATGACGTTTTCTTTTCTAACCCTAGTCCTTGTGGACCTGCAATACTGGCTACTGTTCTCTGTGAAAGAATGTTGTAGTAGCAGGTGATAGTATTGGATATTGGTTCATAACAGGAGGGAGTGGAAACTAAACACACAACCCACAAAACAGCAGTTCTCAACACATTAGCTGCATTCAACTTACCGGCGTGCATCGGCGTGTGTGACGGGCGCACATGAGATCGTTAGCGTGGTGATGTAAAATTCCAACCGCAAACTAATCTGTCACTCCCTTCAGTCATAACGTGCTCCATTTTTACATGTATTGCCTATGGGGCTTGAAATGGCCGTTCTAAACAGAGCGCTGGGCACGTGATCTCAATCAGGGAATGCATGCGCGCAAATCGGCCGCTAAGCCTGGTGGAAAATGTAGTGTTTTTGCTCACCTGGTGCTAAAAAAAGTCTTATTTATTATTAGCGGGTGCCATGAATGCTGGGTAGCGGAAAAGGAACGCGCTGATGGAACACGTCACAAAGCGACGCTTAACCCCAGTAACTATCCTATAGTAACTATCCTATGTAGCCCAGGTGGGCTACATAGGATAGTTACTGGGGTTATGTGTAGAATGTTAACCCCAGTAACTATCCTATGTAGCCCAGGTGTTCTACATAACCCCAGTAACTATCCTATGTAGCCCAGGTGACATGGGATATGAATCCGGTAGAACACTGTATAGCTAAATATGTAAAACTGAAGTATTTTGCCTCAAAGTGTGTCTCTGTGGTGTTGTTATGTTCTTCCAGGTGGCAGCACGTCCAGCTCTCCCCTGCCCTTCCTCCTGGAGCCCAACGGGACCCTGGCCCAGGAGGGGCAGGACTTCAGGCTGCTGTCCAGCGTGGTGGCGCTGCCCGCCGGGCAGAGCGAGGCCCTGGTGACCCTCCTCATCCTGGACGACCAGGAGCCTGAGGGTCAGGAGGTGTTCTTCATCTACCTCAGCCACCCCCAGGGAGGGGCCATCGCAGGAGGACCCGACCCGCACGGCTACGGGGCCTTCGCCAAAATCATAATCCACGGTAAAAGAAAGAAAGAATTGCAGATTATAGAAAAGATACGCAGTCTAGTAGTTTAATAACTAGAATATACATATGATAAAAGATATATAAAAAAGTGTGTATGGATGGAATGCATCTGATTGCCTCTCTCAGAATTAATCCATCTCCCTCTCTCACGGTTTCTTCTCCTCATTCTCTCCCTCTCCATCTATCTCCCCCTCTCGCCCATACCCTCTGGTCCATGCCCTCTGCTCCATGCCCCATCGCCCATGCCCTCTCAGGAAGTGACTTCCACAACGGCATCCTGGGCTTCAGTCTGTCCTCCCTGGTGGGTCAGTCTCTGGACGAGGACTCTGAGGACAACCGGACCACCCAGCTGTACCTGGAGAGGCAGGAGAACAGGTAACGTGTCCACAGATTAAAGTTCTCACTCACTTTTATTAAGGCTAAAGAGTATTAGAGCAGTGTTTCTCACATTTCAAGATCTCCCTTTAACTCTGTGGGACCACCAGTGATCCTTGAGGGGGTTCCAGGTGGTCCCCAGCTAAATGATGGGGAGTTGGTAACCAAATGGACCCTTATAGACCTTTAACTCTTGACCCGTACAGGTCCATTTGGTTTCTTTTTACGCTCTCAAGAGTTTGTCTGTTTTCTCTCCTATGGTGCCAACATAAATACATTCTACGTTTTGGGCCTGAGAGGCTAAATCTCATTCAACGGTGGGCCCAATAAATAATGAAAGGTTGAAAACCACGGTCTTACACCAGTGGTTCTCAAAGAGGATTTCAGGGACTCTCTAGGTTCATTTATGGGGGTCTAAATTGACCCTTACAATCTGTTAGTTTGTAATCTCTCAAGAACAGATGTAGTGCTAAAGGAACAATGGCTTGCAGTGTACAAATGGAACCAACTGGACCCTGATGGGTCCATTTGGTTCCATTTGTACACTGTCAAAGTTAAAGCTATACTGTGTAAGTTGCTAAACTAGTGGTCAGTAGCGGTATTGCTTTTTTCGGACGTTTTTCGCCCGGAGTCGTCGTGGACCACCGCCGCGGACCACCGGAGCGGCACCGCAAACCACCGCGACCGATACGAATCCGTGGAGGGGTAGAACGCATGGTAGAACGTAATTTTCTGGCCAGGATTTGGGGATTAAGAGGTTAAGAATCCTTCAGATCCTTCACCATGGTAAACACTGTAGCTGAGGGAAGCTACTTCCTGAAGATACTGGCAGATACGCCTGTGATTGGCCGGTAGTGTACCATGTGTTTATGATCCGCGATATGATTGGCCAACGTATACAGATGATGCAGATGACGTCATTTTGCCACGAAATTCTCCCCCCCTCACGGCTCATAGAAAACATATAAAGAGAAGGCTTTAGAAGCTGAAATTAACGGAGTAGGGGTTCTAAAACTTAAGCGATTTAACAGTTAGGACAATTTTAAGATTTGTTTTATAAAAAAAGTTACATGGTATAACTTTAAGGGGAGATTTTCAATTGTCAAAGTTTGAGAACCACTGCATTACACAATGGAGTTTTCTCCCCCATTGAGACGTTACATTGCTGTGTCTGTGTGTGCCTGGCAGGGCCTTCGAGGACGTGCAGGTGTTCTGGAGGGCCACGTTCAGCCCCCTGACCCCCGCCCTGGTCAGCAGCGCTGGGGTCAACCTGACCCGGGAGCTGCTCCACACCTCGGGGTCCGTGCTCTGCAGGAGGGGGGAGGTGGTCTGTGTGCTCACCATGGGGGTCCGACAGGATGAGGTGGGTTCTCACAATAACCTACATATACTGTACATGGATAGTGGATGGATGATATAGTATTAACTCATTTTGCTTAAAAGCTTATACAAATAGGTGTTAAGGCCCTTTCCCACTGGGCGCGTTAACGATAAAGATAACGACATGTCAGCGCTCACATCGATTCTGGCGACTTTATCATTGTGGAGCATTGTGATGCTGCCATCCACTTCAATTGAAAACTATACTTTTTATCTTTATCTTTATCGTTATGGCGCCCAGTGGAAAGGACCTTAAAAGCTACTATTTAAAGAAAAATACACACACACACACACACACACACTCACACTCTCACACACACACACACACACACACACACACACACACACACACACACACACACACACACACACACACACACACACACACATACACACACACACACACACGCACACACACACACACACTGTATATTATTCCTCTGCTGAATAGTCAGCAGACAGTGGTTGAATAATGAATGAATGATAGAGGGAGGCTGATGAATTATTATTGCATTGGCTTTTATTATTGGAGATTATTGCTCCAGACGGGTCAACCACCAGAACTTAATAAAAGAGAATGTAATGCTGTGAAAGTGGTTTAGGGTGGGAGGACTGTTGCATGATGGGAATGTAGGAATGTTTTCTGTGTGGGTTCTAAAAGTTGGGAAGTTCTAAAAGTAGTGTCCGTGGCTCAGATGCAGAATAAATAATGGACCTTGATATGATGAAGATACATGTATAAAACCATCCACCCATGCCTCTTTCTCTAAACACCAAAGGTATCCTTAAGAAAGCACAGCAGTGACTGTACTTTCTGAGGCGCCTCAAGACATTTGGCTTGAACACCAAGGCTCTTGTGAATTTCTATCGTTGCACCATAGAAAGTGTTTTGACAGGTTGCATCACAGTGTGGTTTGGTAACTTGACTGTCCAAGACTGTAAACAGCTTCAGAGGATTGTGAAGAGAGCTGCTAAAATTATCGGCACAGAATTGCCACAGCTCCATACAATCTATACCACACTCCATACAATCTATACCACACTCCATACAATCTATACCACACTCCATACAATCTATACCACACTCCATACAATCTATACCACACTCCATACAATCTATACCACACTCCATACAATCTATACCACACTCCATACAATCTATACCACACTCCATACAATCTATACCACACTCCATACAATCTATACCACACTCCATACAATCTATACCACACTCCATACAATCTATACCACACTCCATACAATCTATACCACACTCCATACAATCTATACCACACTCCATACAATCTATACCACACTCCATACAATCTATACCACACTCCATACAATCTATACCACACTCCATACAATCTACACCACACTCCATACAATCTATACCACACTCCATACAATCTATACCACACTCCATACAATCTACACCACACTCCATACAATCTATACCACACTCCATACAATCTACACCACACTCCATACAATCTATACCACACTCCATACAATCTATACCACACTCCATACAATCTACACCACACTCCATACAATCTATACCACACTCCATACAATCTATACCACACTCCATACAATCTACACCACACTCCATACAATCTATACCACACTCCATACAATCTATACCACACTCCATACAATCTACACCACACTCCATACAATCTATACCACACTCCATACAATCTATACCACACTCCATACAATCTACACCACACGCTGCAAGAAAAAGACTCAGAACATCATGAAAGATAGCAGCCATCCCGCCCATTCCCTGTTCTCACTCCTCCCATCCAAAAAACGTTACCAGAGCATCAAATCGCACACCACTCGTTTCAGTAATAGTTTTTTTTTTGCCCAGGCAGTCAGGTTGCTCAACGAAGGGATGAAAGTGAAAGTAAACATGGGCACTGTACGCATTTTTAAACTGTACACTGTTACACTGTATCGTATTGTGTTTGTTGGGACTTGTCTTGTGTTAGCCTGGTTAATAAACCAGACTGCACAACACCACCCCCTGTTGGTAGTGGTGGTGTTGTGTAGTCTGGCCCTTCACATTAAATAAGCTTTTTCCACCAGCCCTCAGAGAGGGCGAGCCAATCAGGGCTGTAGGCTTGGGGCACGTGGTGGGTGGTGGCCTGGTTCAAAACCATTCAGCCAATCAGGCGAGTCTGTGTGTATTCAAACACATTCCCCCCTCCACTCTTATTACAGACATCAAACAGATTGTAGTCTTTGATGCTTTCAGTGACTAACGAGCTATTTACACTTGTATGGCTCAATCAATTACAGCAGCTCACAAGCCCTTTGAAGTTCACAGGGAGCAATTAAGATCAAGTCAACTTAACATTTTTTTAAACCACCCCCTGCCCGCCCCCCTAGAAGTGGAATGTCTGCCCGAAATCTCAGACTCTCTTCCCAAAACAAAGTGTGTGATAGAGTCTGACACTTGCAGTCAGGCTAGTCTTGTGTGGCCTGCATGGTATGTGGGTCCACACTCCTGTCGGTCACTGTGACCATGTCTTTGTGTAATAAGGCTGAGATGCTCCTGACACAAGCATGTCATTGTATCTGTACCTGTATGGATATGTATCTGTACTTATATACTTATGTACTGTATATGTATCTGTACCTGTATGGATATGTATCTGTACTTATATACTTATGTACTGTATATGTATCTGTACCTGTATGGATATGTATCTGTACTTATATACTTATGTACTGTATATGTATCTGTACCTGTATGGATATGTATCTGTACTTATATACTTATGTACTGTATATGTATCTGTACCTGTATGGATATGTATCTGTACTTATATACTTATGTACTGTATATGTATCTGTACCTGTATGGATATGTATCTGTACTTATATACTTATGTACTGTATATGTATCTGTACCTGTATGGATATGTATCTGTACTTATATACTTATGTACTGTATATGTATCTGTACCTGTATGGATATGTATCTGTACTTATATACTTATGTACTGTATATGTATCTGTACCTGTATGGATATGTATCTGTACTTATATACTTATGTACTGTATATGTATCTGTACCTGTATGGATATGTATCTGTACTTATATACTTATGTACTGTATATGTATCTGTACCTGTATGGATATGTGTGACAATAAACCTGAACCTCTGTGTTGTGGTTGGCACCACCTCTAGGACCCAGAGGACACGGCGTGGTTCCTGGTGGAGATCTACCAGGTGGGGGCGGGCGCTGCCATCAACCAGACGTCGCGCGTGGCCAACGTCACGCTGGTGGAGAGCGACGTGCCGCGGGGGGGCGTGCTGTTCTTCTCCCCGGGCTCCAGGCTGCCCGTGGCCACCCTGACCACCACCCGCCTCCGCCTGACGGTGGCCCGCCAGCAAGGCGCCACGGCGGAGGCCGTCACCGTGCGCTACCGCACGCTGGTGAGTCGCCCGCCGCACCGACCGCACGCATGCAACTGGCCTTAGAGCAGTGGTCCTCCACCTTAGAGCAGTGGTCCTCCACCTGTGGGTCAGGAACACAAATTATTTGGGGGGGTCACCAGATGATTAACTTAATGTGAATCATTGTTTTCTCACTCAACAGTAAACAAACCAGTGTATAGAGGGTATCTGCACATTTCTAAAGTGACCATTTAAGGACTTTTTAATACCTCTAAAATGAGAAAAAAAACTTTGGCCAAACTGTCAAATATTAGATGCAGAAACTTTTAAAATAGCAGATCTACAAGCTCACAACACCTCACAACGTCATCAGAGTCACTGATGGCATCATTCCTAGCCTGGGACCGCATGGGTTCAATCCCAGGCTCCCCCAGAGTTAGTGTGGAAGGGTCCTTGAGCAAGACTCTGAACCTCTAGTTGCTCCTGGTGAGCAGGTTGGTGCCTTGCATGGTTTCCTCTGCCATCGGTGTATGAATGTGTGTATGAATGGGTGAATGTAATGCACAATCTTATATAAATGCACCATTTACCATTTACACCACTGCCCTAGAGTTCCTTTTTATTATTATTTTAGCCTTTTGGCTAAAATAATAATTTCACTGCCTTCAGTGGACGCCCCTCCACAGTCATTAGCAGAACAACTATACAGACGCTAAATGAAGCCTACTTGGCAAGTGTGTGCATGCCGCCATCTTTCTACATCCTGTCCTGAATGGAAATTAAACCAGAATTGTATTGGTTGGAACAGAGCAGAGGGTGGGTTAATACATGCTATTGGTTGGGAGCTTGTCAATCAAGCTAGCCACGCCCCTCCTACAGCATACGCACCTTTATCATCAATTTTAAAATACATGGCCCATAGTTTAACACAACGCACATCATGGTGATTGAAAGAAAGACTTTAGCATAAAGTATTTATGACAATGTTTAGTAATAAAATCAAGTGTTAAGTTCCGCAAAAACCCTTCCACTTGAATAGAGAGTTATTGTTTCTGACACCAGCCCTGTGGAAACAGCCAAACTAGCAGCCGTTGATATGAACTCTCTCTTGAAGTCTCTTCCTATAGTAAGGGAAAGTTAGCCGAGTGCTGGACCAATCTTGGAACTAAATCATTACCAATAGCTTTCTTCACAAACGTGTTCATAAAGGTGTCTACCATCACCTCTAATCTTCTTCAATCACAACTCCCTTGATAAACTTTGTGGGAGCAAATCAAAGTTGGGGGTATCCCGGGGGCCTGGGATTAAGGGGGAAAAAAATCAAAAATGGCAATATGAGCGTATGAGGTGTGTAATTTGGGGCTGCTGAATTCATTCCAACCATTAGTTATCAGTTAAAAATGACTCCTTGGCCATAAAATAGGCCACACCTACTTCTGTGTGTCCACGAGACATATAATATTGGCAATAAAAAAAATGGTTGGAGTAGGATTTGAATTCATGAAAACTATTCAAGATCAGGTTGGTAAGCACACATCATGACACACAGGATAACATGATACAATCTGACAAGGAACACTCAAACACAAGGTGATAGTAGACACCTTTAACACATTTTTGAAGAAAGCTATTGGTAATGATTTAGTTCCCAGATTGGTCCAGCACTCGGCTAACTTTCCCTTACTACAATATCGCCTCAACCTACATGCCGGATTCTTGGTCCTTGGCACGCACGCACGCACGCACGCACGCACGCACACACGCACACACTGTGGTACAAAATTGAATTCTCAATGTAGGTCAATTGTGTCTGTCTGACCGATGAGTCATCATCAAAATAGGATTTTCTCTCTACACTCCTGCGTAGAAAGTTACAAATATAACCTGTTTTACCGTCTATGGAACCTAAAATGGTTTTATATCATCTCTATCTGACCTGGTTTCCTTATGTGACCTGATTGAATGAGTCTCCCCCCCCCCCCCCCCCCCGCACTTCCTTAGATCTAATCTGAGTCAGCCTGAACGCTGTCGGTAGTACACAGGTTACTTACGAAACCTTTCAAGACATTTTGCTGTATTTGCTCTTTTTGTTTTTTACGTTGTTACTCCTCGGAGGTGAGAAACCATACCTAGTAAAAGGGTTCCCAATCTTTTCAGGCCGCGACCCCCCAAAATAATCATAATTTGAACTGAGGACCCCCCCTGGAATTGGGACTCGGTTCCACTGATAAACATTGGGAAAATGTATATTAACACTTAGAATGCTATAGTTTTGCCATAACGTAGATTAGCTGCCAAGGCCTTTTCCTTATATATTGTATTTACCAGATTTCCGGTGGCTCCGTCCGTGCACACGGCGTGTGCACATTGTGTGTGTGGGTGTTCCCCTTCCACGACCACCAAAAGTATTTTCTTCTCTGCATGAAAGAAAAGACCAGTGTACATAATGACACATACTGTGTACATGGAGCCTTGAAAATCAGCAAAACATAAAGCAGCAGGAAGCAGTGAAGCATTGGGAACCTCCTCCTCATGACTCCTCACCACTCTGTTTTTTGCCACTCAGTGGGCGTTCCCGCATAACTTCCGGTTATGATGATGTCATGCACAAATTTGGGAACCACTGTCAGCTTTGGACTGCAGAATATTCTGTTATGTTGAAACAATTGTGTGTGTTTCAAACAAACACAATGTTTTGTATTGAAGTCAGATGAATCACACAGACCCCCTTGTTTGCCTGTTCTCATTTCCCCCTGCTGTGATAGTAAATGAGAAGCTGCAGATGCAGAGTAATGAGATCTACTGCAGCTCAGTTTACACAGAGACACACAGCGCTGCAGAAATACCTGAAAGACAATCCTCTGTCTATCTAGTCTAGACCTTTTATTGTACAGTAAGAATTATTTTACCATCCATAATAAAATGTCAAGTCAATTCTATTTGCATAGCACATTAATGTTGTTTCCTGTTGTCTCGGATAAAGAGCTGTGTTGTGAGAATATTCAATATTGGAGTGATTGATAAAAGCTAGAAGGGCTGCTGCACCGTTTGCATTTCACACACATTCATTAGATCTAGCGGTTCACAGCTGAAGTAGTTAATACATCATCACAATCATTTTAACCACTTTATCCATGTAACGTATATTAAAAAATAGCAGACCAACATCTGCTATTTTTTTAATTAAAAAAATATGCATGTATATATTGAAAGTATTTGGAACATGTGCAGCATGCTTTATGGCAGAAACAATGAATCAATTTACAGTATCTGTCCATCCGTTCATATGTATGTCCTGTCTGTCTGTCACCATCCATTCATTCATCCACATGTCCCTCTATCATTCATAATTCAACCATCGTCTGCTGACTATTCAGCTGAGGAATAATATACAGTATCTATATACAGTATATATATATATATATGTGCCATTTCAAGTATTGCTTAAACTCCCAAGATGGATTAGTGCAAGTGAAATGTTTGTTACCACTAGTAATGTACCCACCTGTCATGCTGTATAGAGGAGTTTTATGTATAGATTACATTGGAGGCAAGGTTTACAATGTTTTGAACTGATCTGGGCTTTATGGAATGAAATCAGTCTGGTCTTTGACTCTTCTCTTTGTTGTTATTGTCTGTTATGTATCTCTGTTTTTATATGGACTTATAGAGGGTATGCGCGTGACATCATCATCATACCTGGAAGTTATGCAGGAACGCCTACTGAGTGGCAAAAATCTACTTTCTGGCCTTTACAGCCCATACATCCACACAGTCCTTTCTGATTCCATTAAACATGTTAAACAACGTTAAACTCACTTTGCCACTCCCTTTGCCACTCACTTTGCCACTCGATTTGCCATTCACTTTATGCATGCGCATACCCTCTATTGTGTCTGAAATACTGTTTCTCTAATGCAAGTGGTTTAGCTCAAGACCCAAAAGAGAAATTAGATGTTTGCCTGGGACCCAAACTATTAAAAATAGCAGAACACATCGCTTTGTGCTGCGTTCTGAGCTTGTAGATCGTCTATTTTCACTACTTCTTCGTTATTAGTTTTCATTATGTAAGGATTTCTTTTTTTTTTTTTTTTTGTGGGGGGGAAATCCTTTGAAATATTATTTTGTTTTAAATGTAGGAAAATACAATGGGATTTTTTACTTGAGTCTTGACCCATTCAAAATTGGTCCTTGACCCACAAACGGATCCCCGGTGTTGTCTTCATCCGCTCACCCCTAGGAGAGGGGTGGGCCATATGGTGATAATTATCCTTTAGACGATACAATGTCTCCACGATATGCCTTTTCAGAGATGTCGTATATATCGTGATACAATGAGGGAGCCTTATAAAAAAATCCTGTTGAATTAAATCCTGTTGAGTTAATACAGAGATTCATTGCAGAATTCATTTAAACCTGCATTTTGGTCTAAATCAGCAGTTCTCAAACTTTAAAATGTCAAGGTCTCCACTCTTACAAGTGTATGTAACCCTTACGGGTCCATTTGGTTTCATTTGTATACTGTCAGAGTTACATACTTGTAAGAGTCAATTTAGACCCCCATAAAGGAACTCCCTGGACCCCACTTTGAGGACCACTGGTCTAAATGGTCTTTTACTCCTTTTTCCTTTAGTTTCTGTTACCTTGTCCTTGTAGGTGGTTTTACTGAACCATGAAAACCAACATGATGAAGAATCCCAATGAGATTGATACTGATTGGAAACATATTGTGATATTTAACTTTTCCCTACCCTCTCCCACAGGAGAAACATATTGTGATATTTAACTTTTCCCTACCCTCTCCTACAGGAGAAACATATTGTGATATTTAACTTTTCCCTACCCTCTCCCACAGGAGAAACATATTGTGATATTTAACTTTTCCCGACCCTCTCCCTCAGGAGCTTCCCCGCCCCGAGGCCGTGGGTCCCTCCATGATCTGGCCTGCGGTGGCGGGCAGGGACTTCCCCTTGCAGGAGGGCGAGCTGAGGCTGGAGGCGGGCCAGCGCAGCGTCTCCCTGGACGTGGCCCTGACGCCCGAGCGGGCCTCGCCCCACCCCACGCCCAAGCGCTTCCGCGTGCAGCTGGTGGGCGCCCAGGTGCACCCGCGCCTGGGCGTGGCCAACGTGACGGTGGTGTCGTCGTTGGAGAGCCAGGCGGTGTGGTTGCTGCTGGAGCCTCTGACCACGCTGCCGCTGGACGCCGCCGTGATGGACGCCGTCCTGCAGGCCCTGCTGGACAAGGTCTCCGCCGCCGCCGCGCCGCCGCCACCGCTGACCCCCGAGCAGATCACCGCCGTGCTGGAGGCTCTGGGGAAGGTGAGACACACATCTTGTTATGTGTAGTCGTTGTGGCGATTACATAATCGCCTAACTAGGGATAGGGATGATAAGTGGTAACACTCACAATAATCGTATCGTGGAGATTTAATTTATCGTGATATCGTCCTCCGTCATGCACTGGGATCAATTCAATTCTTTTATTTGCCGAGCTGCATATCCAATCTGCATATCCAGAGCCTTAAACAGGAAACCTTCCAGACGTTGTATAGTTCTATTTTAATCATTCTACTGAATCTCCTTTCCATCTAGATTCTCTGCATTCTGTTAAGTACTGCTGTCAAGGTCAAGATCCACCTGTGCAATATCATATCTGACTGGCATGCAAAAGGTCCACATGCTCACATGATCCATTTAAACCCTCTATGATTGGTGAAATGTACTTGTAATATACATACTTGATAGTTGATCTTTTTTTCACTCTCCACCAAATCTCTTTGACAAAAAATAGCTGATCTACAAGCTCACAAGGCGTCACGTTGTGACGCCTTGTGAGCTTGTAGATCTGCTATTTTTTGGCAAACGTTCCGCCCCAGGATAATGGATGATGGGGATGTTTTGATTATCGCGATAATATCGTAAATCGTGATTTATTTGGGTGTCACAATAATCGTATCGTCCCAATCCTACGCCTAACCCATTTAGACCTGAGGCCAATTCCACAAATTCTCAATCCTAACAGTTCTGAAACACTTATGCTGCTATAATATCAGTGGTAACCTTTTCATGTCAAGGACCCCCAAAATGATATGTATTTGGCTGCGGACCCCCATCTCAAAATATTATGTATCAGAAGCAAAGATTTGAGTGTAAAAAAAAAAAAAGCTTTAAAAATACATATATTCAAAGATTTGCACAAAATGTCATGATTTTTCAAAAAATAGCAGATCTACAAGCTCATAGCGCAGCATAGAGTGTTGCACTATGAGCTTGTATATCTGCTGTTTTGGCTAAAGTATAAAACAATGATTTAAAGTGGTTCCCCTGATTTAGATATAATAAAGCCTCGATGTCGGGTTTTTGAGTGTCGTTCATCTAACTGCAGAACACGGGGGGGGGGGGGGGGGGGGGGTCAGTGTCAGTGAGTCTGCGTTAAATATACAAAGAAATTACTGACATATTTGACAACTTTACACTTAAAAAAGAACATTGATAGTGGAAATAGCCGATCTACAAGCTAACAATGCGTCGCATCGCGTCCCGTTGTGAGCTTGTAGATCTGCTAGTTCCACTACTTTTTGAAAGTGTTTGTAACTATATTAACATTTCTCAACATAGAGACAATTATGACGATTATGCAAAATGATTGCGATTACCTCAAATAATTGCGATTAGACGATTATGTAATAATTGTGACAGCCCTAACGATATAGCAGAGCTACATTACTGTGTCCGTTGAGGAATAGATAGAGAGGTGGTGACAGGAGTGGGAGAGGCAGAAGAAACAGTAGGCCTATTTAACTCATCTAGTTACGTCCAGGGCACAGATGTCGAGGGGTTAAGTATCTTTGCTCAGGGACACGTTGACACTGTGACAAGTGCACAAGTCCAGGGTCAAACTGTTGACTCTTGAGCTTTCTTTTTCACACACACGCAAACGCACGCACACGCACACACGCACACGCACACACACATTTTAGATTTTCTTGTTTGAAAAATGTTGAAAGAAGAACTACTGGATTAGAAGGCATTTGTAGAAAGGGCCTCAGGTCTTAAAGGGTTTATGGTGGTTGTATTCCATTAGACGTCCTTCTCCTGACACAACAGCTCACAAATCTAGCTGCTTTTTTTGCACTTAACCCAGCATTGTTGTACTTCTCTCTCTCTGTCTCTCTCTCTCTCTCTCTCTCTCTCTGTCTCTCTCTCTCTCTCTCTCTCCTCTCCTCTCTCTCTCTCTCTCTCTCTCTCTCTCTGTCTCTCTCTCTCTCTCTCCTCTCTCTCTCTCTCTCTCTCTCTCTCGCTCAGGTATTGTTGGAGGCGGAGCTAACCCCTCTAGCGAACAGCAGCAGAGCGCTGACCTACGGTCTGCTGTGTGCGCTGGCTGACCCGTCCCGTGGGGACACGCGGGGCCTCAGCGCGCTGGCCGCCGTGGCCGAGAGATTCGCCTTCTCCCTGCTCACACACAGCCAGTGTGGGGAGCCGGGTCAAAGGTCAGTAGGTGTGGAGTTTGACAGCTGGTTGCATTTTTGCTTCCGATATTGATAACCTCCAAGTGAAACTAATCTCTTATAATACAAAAAAGAATAATCCCTGAACGTTCGGTCAGGCACTGCTCTTAATTCAACTCCTGAGAGTGTCACCAAAACAATGAACTTGTCCCGTCTTATGGGACAAGTTTAATCCAACTTCCCGTGTGGTGTCTTATGGTTTTCCCAGGGGACGCACCATCCTGGACTGGTGTCCCTGGCTGTCCGTCACGGCGCTCCACTGGTACCCCACGCAGATCAACGGCCACGCCTTCGCCGGCCGCAACGCCGACACCTTCCAGCTCCCGGACGCCCTGCTGGAGGTCCCGCCCCCCGGCGCCGGGACCCCCGGGACCCCCGGCCTGCCCGCCTCGGCCTGCCGCCGGCTGCAGCTCACAGAGTTCACCACCGAGCACTGGTTCCTCACCAGCGCCAAGACCACCGCCCTCAGTGGGAAGGTGAGGAGACCCCCAAACCCCCAGACCACCGCCCTCACTGGGAAGGTGAGGAGACCCCCAGACCCCCAGACCACCGCCCTTAGTGGGAAGGTGAGGAGACCCCCAGACCCCCAGACCACCGCCCTCAGTGGGAAGGTTAGGAGACCCCCAAACCCCAAGACCACCACCCTTAGTGGGAAGGTTAGGAGACCCCCAAACCCCAAGACCACCGCCCTCAGAGGGAAGGTGAGGAGACCCCCAAACCCCAAGACCACCGCCCTCACTGGGAAGGTGAGGAGACCCCCAAACCCCAAGACCACCGCCCTCAGAGGGAAGGTGAGGAGACCCCCAAACCCCAAGACCACCACCCTCACTGGGAAGGTGAGGAGACCCCCAAACCCCAAGACCACCGCCCTCAGAGGGAAGGTGAGGAGACCCCCAAACCCCAAGACCACCGCCCTCAGAGGGAAGGTGAGGAGACCCCCAAACCCCAAGACCACCACCCTTAGTGGGAAGGTGAGGAGACCCCCAAACCCCAAGACCACCGCCCTCAGAGGGAAGGTGAGGAGACCCCCAAACCTGACCAAGACCACCGCCCTCAGTGGGAAGGTGAGGAGACCCCCAAACCCCAAGACCACCGCCCTCACTGGGAAGGTGAGGAGACCCCCAAACCCCAAGACCACCGCCCTCAGTGGGAAGGTGAGGAGACCCCCAAACCCCAAGACCACCGCCCTCGGTGGGAAGGTGAGGAGACCCCCAAACCTGAACCCTGTCTGCGATAGGGCATAGCATGGGACGTGGTTTACTGGTGCCACACAAAAAATCGGCCATTCATTTTTCCCATAGAGGTTTACAATAATATTGATTATTATAGATATAGATTATTTTAAGCTTAGAATCAAGCCACGCAGGATCCTGGTGAATCGTGACCATAAAGCAAAGGGTATTTATTAAATGCAGTATATCATATAATTAAATATTCAAATCTATATTATTTTTCACAGAATCAAAGGTTTTATGGTCAGGATTCACTAGGATCCTGGATGTCTTGATTCTAGGCTTAAAATAATTGATATAATAATTGGGCTGAAAAATCAGGAGACCAAAATGGGAGGTGAATAGAGTGTAACGACCCTGTAAAGAGATCTGGCTGTAACTCGCTCCTCCGAGGGAGCTAGCTCTCTTGGCGTTGCGGGTTGCTTGCCTTGTCTGCTGAGTGGGGGGCTGGGGTTCAGTCTGCTAAACATAACAATATTATACTGTACTTTGTTATACAATGGGGACATGCACAATAGTGAAAATAGATGTGATCTACATTACCTTAAGATCCTATATATCAGTGGTTCCCAAAGTGGATTTCAGGGACTCTCTAGGTTCCTTTATGGGGGTCTAAATTGACTCTTGAAAGTCTGTAACTTTGACAGTGTACAAGGGTCCATTTGGTTCCATTTGGTACACTGTCAAAGTTAAGGGGAGACCTTCAGAACCACTGCTACACATGATGTACATACTGTATGGTGTTCAGACAGCAGGGGGCAGTGTTGCTTCAGAAATGCTCAGGTCCTTCTCTCCCTCCCCTCCCTCCTCTCCTCTCCTCTCCAGGTGTTCTCTGCCAGCCTGCAGGGCAGGGGGTCCCGGCCCCTGACAGATGGTAATGAGGTGGTGTATCGTATCCACAGCCCTGGGCCTCGGGTCAAAGCAGGACGCTCTCTGTGTCTGCTGTGGGACCAGCAGGCAGAGAGGTGAGTCCACAGTCTCTCATGCAACTCTTTATCTTCATTTGGTGTAGAGAGAAAATATAGGACTCCCTCCCAACCCCCTGGTTTGGCCCTGTTCAGCCTGAAACCTCTCTCTCTCTCTCTAACCTCTCTCTAAATATGGAGTCATAAGCAGGGCAGGAATTTCATGAAGGCCATGGCTGTCGTTGCCCCTCAGTTTGGCCTTGTGCCCCTCAAACTAAAGGCATGACCTGAGACCACAGTGGCCTTAATGCCCCAGCTGACTGTAGCACTTTCTCCTCTGTCTCTTTCTGGTCACTATGTAGACATCAGTGTTTTTTTGTTGAGATTCTGAAATCTTAACTCCCCCGAGTCCCCATCTTTAAACCAATCCATTGACTTTGATTGGTGCAGGGCTGAGCATGGATCAGATTGTAAATACCATCATGTATCTATTTCACTGCAGATTAGGTTATCATCCCTAACCTTTACATTTAACACATTCTTTCAATGACAACACCAAAGGCCAAGTGGCCTTGCCCCTAAAATGATAAAATTCCAGGCCTGCACAAGTCATAGTTGCGCCATAGACGATGTGGCGTCACAGATGATGTTCTGAAGTCCAACATCTGCATTGATTTTGTTTTTGTTTAGGTTTTTTTTTCTTTTTTTGGACTAGTGGAAATAACACACCTACAGTCCACGGTGTACAGGCTCTCAACGTTGCTCTCAACAACACTAGATTCTACTCCCTAAAGGCCAGTGGTTCTCAAAGTGTAGCCGAGGTTAACAATAATTGACACATTCCAAATCCATTACAGATTGACAAGGAATGTGAATCAGAGTGCAATTACTAAATAAAATAACTAAAACAGTACCTGAAACAAGTCAGCTAAAGCACAATTAATGAATTATAAAACAGGTGCAATCACAGTTAAAAAGTGTTGAGGACCATTGCTTTGAACTGACCAAATGATCGCAAGGAGCAGATTTTTTAAAGACTTTTAAATCCAATCCAGTCCACTTTACTTACAGAGCACGTTTTACAGCGTTGAACCAAAGTGCTGTACACTCAGTAAACATATAAAATAAGAGTGGAAGTTCGTTCCACCGGCACTACAGCGGAAAATGATCCGTCTCCCCTGGTCTTCGGCCTTGTTTGTGGGACCAGAAGAAAAAGGACCAGGTCCGTAGACCTTGAAAGATCCCCCGAGGTTCCCCCGAGGTTCTAAAAGGTTCAGCCCGCTGTGACCTCGCGGCCTCTCTGTGGGGACCGTGGGGTGAAGTCAAGATGACTTCCTGTTTAATAAAACCGCCGTTGGCACGTGCGTTTGTTCTGCTGCGTGCTGAGCGGGTTGGATCCTCCCGCCCCACGGATCCGGTCTGCCTTGTGGAGGAGGAGGAGGAGGACATTCCACAGGTCCAGAGGAACAGCCTGATCTTAGCAGGAACAGAACAGCCTGTTATGGAACAAAACCTTGGCAGTTTGATGCTTTCTGGACACAAACAGAAACGGCTGCTTGGGGAGTTTGACGGCAGACGGGAGGGGATGATGAATGCGTGCACTGGTGGAAAGTAACTACTTGCGTACAGTACTGTACTGTCCAGTGGTATGGAGCAGTGGTTCTCAACCTGTGGGTCAGGACCCCCAGGGGTTGCCAAATTATTTTGGGGGGGGTCCCCGGATGATTAGCTTAAGAAACATTGTTTTCTCACTCAACTGTAAACAAACCAACATACAGTATAAGAGTATAGAGGGTATCTTCACATTTCTAAAGTGACAATTTATGGACTTTTTAATACCTCTAAAATGACAAATTAATCATTGGACAAATTGTCAAATGTTAGAGGCAGAAATCGTGAAAATAGCCGATCGTCATGCTCACAACGCCTCACATCGCGAGGCGTTGTGAGCATGTAGATCTGCTATTTTCACAATAGAACTGTGTTGTGCAAAATGTAATGCCTCAACTCTTAGTGCTCGTCAGGGTGGGGGGGTCCCCAGTTGAAATATGTTATTTGGGGGGTCCCTGCCTGAAAAGGTTGAGAACCACTGGTATAGAGTATAGATATAGGCAGAGTATAAGTTTAATCATAAATTGCCTGATAATGTAATACCATATGGTTTAATGTAACTTTGAGGTGAGGAGAGCTGAGCTACGAATTCGAAGGGCTTTATTGGCATGAGAAAACATGTACATTTACATTGCCAAAGCAGAAGTGTACTGTTTGTAGACTTGTTTTGAGGGCATACTATACTCTATGATGCGTGGCTCTTCGTGTGGCCAGCGCATACGCCAGTGCACAATGCCTGTCAGATACGCTACTTTGAAAGGCTCACGAGGGCATACGCTTTAAAAAAAAAAAAAATCTTCACAGCATACAGCGTTGCCCGCGTGACAGGTAGAACACAGCACTGTCCTGCAAAGCCAAAGCGTCGTAACGTATGAAAAATACATGAACTGATAAATGGGTTTAGAAGTGTTTCAACTGGTCTTGTACTGTACATAAATGATATCACACTGATTGTATATCTGTTCTGGAGGTAATTGTTCATGACCCAAAATCAAATAAGATGTGTGTCCAAAAATTTTTTTGTACAAATGTCCCAATTTGCATTCTTTTACAAATATTGTAGGCCTACTTTTATTCCACTACAATTATTTGAAGACTTAGTTTGTCTAATTGTTGTGTAGATGCTTGCATACAGACGCTTTCCCGGTAACTAATGTTTTCAAATAATTGTAGTGGTTTACAACGTACAATATATTATTTTCTCAGATGGAGTGAAGTGGAAGTAAAGTTAAAAACAAAACAAAAAAAAAAGTACAATACTCTCTTAAGCCTCATAACGGTGACGTTTCTCTCCATGTAACCTGGATCACCGTTGGGAGTCGTGTCTCATCCTGTTTTTGTCTCTTCTTTTTTTGTCCGTCCTTCTCTTTATCCTCTGTTGTCTTTCCTTCTGATATTATTAAACCCCCCTCCCCTCCCCCCCTCCTACCCCTCCCCCCCCCCAGCTGGTTATCAGACAGCAGGTACTGCAGAGTGGTGGATGACGGTGGTAGTTTCGTGGAGTGTGCCTGCTCCCACCTCTCCGTCTACACGGCGTACGCCGAGGTGGCGTCGGTGGCCTCCTACAACGAGGCCTTCTACGCCTCGGGCTTCATCTGCATCTCAGGTACTGATCAACGCTCACAGGCCCCTCCTTTCAGCGCTCACAGGCCCCTCCTTTCAACGCTCACAGGCCCCTCCTTTCAACGCTCACAGGCCCCTCCTTTCAGCGCTCACAGGCCCCTCCTTTCAACGCTCACAGGCCCCTCCTTTCAGCGCTCACAGGCCCCTCCTTTCAGCGCTCACAGGCCCCTCCTTTCAACGCTCACAGGCCCCTCCTTTCAACGCTCACAGGCCCCTCCTCTCAACGCTCACAGGCCCCTCCTTTCAACGCTCACAGGCCCCTCCTTTCAACGCTCACAGGCCCCTCCCTTCAACGCTCACAGGCCCCTCCTTTCAACGCTCACAGGCCCCTCCCTTCAACGCTCACAGGCCCCTCCTTTCAGCGCTCACAGGCCCCTCCCTTCAACGCTCACAGGCCCCTCCTTTCAACGCTCACAGGCCCCTCCTTTCAACGCTCACAGGCCCCTCCTCTCAGCGCTCACAGGCCCCTCCTCTCAACGCTCACAGGCCCCTCCTTTCAGCGCTCACAGGCCCCTCCTCTCAGCGCTCACAGGCCCCTCCTTTCAACGCTCACAGGCCCCTCCTTTCAGCGCTCACAGGCCCCTCCTTTCAACGCTCACAGGCCCCTCCTTTCAACGCTCACAGGCCCCTCCTTTCAGCGCTCACAGGCCCCTCCTTTCAATGCTCACAGGCCCCTCCTTTCAACGCTCACAGGCCCCTCCTCTCAACGCTCACAGGCCCCTCCTCTCAACGCTCACAGGCCCCTCCTTTCAACGCTCACAGGCCCCTCCTTTCAACGCAGGCCCCTCCTTTCAACGCTCACAGGCCCCTCCTCTCAACGCTCACAGGCCCCTCCTTTCAACGCTCACAGGCCCCTCCTTTCAGCGCTCACAGGCCCCTCCTTTCAACGCTCACAGGCCCCTCCTTTCAACGCTCACAGGCCCCTCCTTTCAACGCAGGCCCCTCCTTTCAACGCTCACAGGCCCCTCCTTTCAACGCTCACAGGCCCCTCCTCTCAGCGCTCACAGGCCCCTCCTTTCAACGCTCACAGGCCCCTCCTCTCAGCGCTCACAGGCCCCTCCTTTCAACGCTCACAGGCCCCTCCTTTCAACGCTCACAGGCCCCTCCTTTCAACGCTCACAGGCCCCTCCTTTCAACGCTCACAGGCCCCTCCTTTCAACGCTCACAGGCCCCTCCTCTCAACGCTCACAGGCCCCTCCTTTCAACGCTCACAGGCCCCTCCTTTCAACGCTCACAGGCCCCTCCTTTCAGCGCTCACAGGCCCCTCCTTTCAACGCTCACAGGCCCCTCCTCTCAACGCTCACAGGCCCCTCCTTTCAACGCTCACAGGCCCCTCCTTTCAACGCTCACAGGCCCCTCCTCTCAACGCTCACAGGCCCCTCCTTTCAACGCTCACAGGCCCCTCCTTTCAACGCTCACAGGCCCCTCCTTTCAGCGCTCACAGGCCCCTCCTTTCAACGCTCACAGGCCCCTCCTCTCAACGCTCACAGGCCCCTCCTCTCAACGCTCACAGGCCCCTCCTTTCAACGCTCACAGGCCCCTCCTTTCCCACCACCACAACAACTTATAAAAACATGAAACCGTTGCATTGTACATAGGGTTTACACTGTAGCCGACTCAAGCCGAGGCTAATTTACGACCCCGGTCCCTTTGGTTCTAGAATTCCCTTCTAGATTCTTAAGGGGGGGGCATAGCTGAATGATTGGAGAGCCTCAGTTGTCCCAGGTTCAAGCAAAGGCCTGGTCAGCAATGTGTGGAATATGACCGGTCCAAGTGTCCATTTCACAGGGGAAATTCAGTCCTCAATGGCAGTTACAGTTCCCCTTTTCCTTTCCTTTTTTAATGATGATTTTGTTTTTGCTTGCTTTTGCCATTGTTTATGTCACACCTGCATCTTAAACCTGTAGAATAGTGACATGGACACTTTGGTGGGGCAAGATTGTTTTTCTTTTTTTTTGGTTGGCCTACCAGTTCACTTCCCAACCAACTTTATAGGGTTCTGAACCTTTTCATTTTCAGTGGAAACACTCTGAACTGGGGTGTTCACCCCCGGTGGGAAAGGGGCCACAGTGACAGCCCCTCGTTTTTCCACCTCCTAGTCTTCTCTTTACCTGTCTGTCTGTCTGTCTGTCTGTCTGTCTGTCTGTCTGTCTGTCTGTCTGTCTGTCTGTCTGTCTGTCTGTCTGTCTGTCTGTCTGTCTGTCTGCCTATCTGTCTGTCTGTCTGTCTGTCTGTCTGTCTGTCTGTCTGTCTGCCTATCTGTCTGTCTGTCTGTCTGTCTGCCTATCTGTCTGTCTTCCTTTTCCCATTCAGTGTAACAGACATGCTGTAGCTGCCAACCTTAGGCTGTGAAAAAGAGTGATTTTCTGGGGTTATCAGTAAATGGCCGGCGCTCGACGACCCAGCACCCATAAAACCCTGCAACACCAAAGACTGACCGCTTAAGCCGTGTTTTATTTCCACTTAAGTGGACTGAAATGTAGAGGTGTACAGTATGTCTTGTTGCTGCTTCATTTTTGCATGTGAAATCGGGGGATTAACGGGAGAAATTACAAATCGGGAGTGCAGTGGTTTGAAAAGGTCAAAGAATAGGGAAACTCCTGGTAGTGTTGTTCCTAAACCCACCAGGATTGAGTTAAGACCCACCAGGATTGAGTTAAGACCCGCCTCGCCCCACCAGGATTGAGTTAAGACCCGCCTCGCGGAAACGCGAGGACTTCCAGGAGTGGCTGAAATCCTTGCGTGTTGTTTTGATACACACTCCGGACACATGGAGGGTGGATAAAGTCATACCTAGTAAAGGCATGAAGACAATATAAAACTTTTAGGCTACTGAGAAAAGCCTGCATTTGCACAATGCACAGCTATTCATTTGTCACTACAGTGCTCAAAAAAAAACTGTGCTAAAAAAAGGTAAAACTTTGTAACTTTGCTAAAGAGAAAAACGTACTGAGAAAGCTATTAATTTGTCACTACTGTGCTCAAAATAAAAACTCTTACTAATTATCAGTTAAATTGTTATATGGATATGGCTTTGGGCGTATTATGCTGTATGTATTATTGTAATGGATCTGTAGGGCGTAGGTACAGTATTGCTTTGCACTTGAGCGAGCAGCACTAACGTTCATATGCACTTTCATACTTAAGATTATTGAGAGAGGTGCTTCCGCGAGGCGGGTCTTAACTCAAGCCTGGTGGGTTTTGGAAACACGCGTTGTTGGCAGGTATGAGTCTAAAAGTCACGTGCGCGCAAACGCGCAACGACTCTTTGTTGTTTGTTTGTTGCTGTCTTAAAAAAGAGAGTCTAAAATTAACACGGTTTGTTTTGTGTCCCCCAGGCTTCGCCTTGGCCGTCATATCTCACACCTTGTGTTCCCGCTTCCCCATGTTTGCTGCCAAACTGCTCACACACATGCTGGTCGGCTGCCTGGGCACCCAGGTATGTAAACACTCCTCTATTACTGTACTGCCCCCTACTGGGCACCCAGGTATGTAAACACTCCTCTATTACTGCGCTGCCCCCTACCTGGGCACCCAGGTACTGTAAAAACTGCCCCCTACCTGGACACCCAGGTACTGTTAACACTCTGTACTGCCCCCTACCTGGGAACCCAGGTACTGTAAACACTCTGTACTGCCCCCTACCTGGGAACCCAGGTACTGTAAACACTCCTCTTCTACTGACAGACAAGCGGTGATTGGTTCTTGTATGATCGCTAGCTGTTTGGTCTTTACGCAGGAGACCCGCCGGGTCCAAATCCCACCAATACATTGAGCATGAGACTTCTCATAATCCATATGAAGAAAAGGGTAGGATATGGACATCCTGCAGTTTATTTAAACACGGTGCTGGACCCAAAAATAATGAGTGATAATCAACAGGATAGTAAGTCTGAATCAAATTCCCCTTTTATTCACTTATCATAATCACACACACACACACACACACACACACACACACACACACACACACACACACACACACACACACGCTGGCTTTCAGGTGTTTGGAACACCATTTGTTTCTCTGAAGGGGGGGTTGGGGTTGTACTTTATTGTTAGGTCTTTTGTACAGAGTTAGGGTTAGGGTTAGGTACATAAGAGTAAAACGTATTTGTTCGGCATCCTTACAGACAATGCAGTGATATATATATATATACAATAAAGCAGAACAACAGAAAACGACACATCTAAAGATAAAATAATAAGTAATAATGACTAAGGAAAGAAAGAGAGTGCAAAAGCAAAAGAGCAAAGAGAATGAGAAGCATCTCAGCTGTACATGTGCATAAAGTTTGGTGTATTTTATACACCAATGGCATTATTTTCCCATAGTAGCTACTGTACTGTAACTTTTTGTAAACAGCTTCACAGTGTGTTCTATGTGCAACAGGTCGGTATAATTAAAAACTTCACAGTATATATATGTATGTACAGTAGGTGCAGATCAGCCTCACAGTATCTATTATGTGCGGTGAGGCTCGAGCATAGTAGTGCATGAAATGGACGAGTGGGATGGGGGCATCTCTGGCATCTTCATGTGCTTCCAGTGCTGTAATAACGGTGTTAAATGCAGACAGAGAGGAGCTCCTGGATCGTCCATCTCTCCTCAGATTACAGGACATCGGATTTAGATTAGATTTTCCAAACGTTCCGTGGATCAGTAGTAACACACCAACTTGCATCTACTGTATACAGTTTGTATAAAACATAACGCACACAGACACACATGTTTTGCACACACATTTACCTGTGCATAATGCACTGACATACACACATGCAAATTCATACACACACATGCGCACGCGCACGTGCACACCAATGTTGTTTTTGACAGCAAATTTTGATTTAGTTTTAGTCATAGTCTTTTGAATGAAATGACATTTAGTTTTAGTCATAATTTAGTCACCTGAAAAGTTTTAGTTTTAGTCTGATTTTAGTCGACTAAATATCATAAGATTTTAGGTGACTAAATCTACAGTTGATTTAGTCAACTAAAATGTATTCTTGCAGGGCTTGATGGCATCATATTGACTGATTTTACACCTGGTTGCGTGCTGAAAATAGCCGATCTACAAGCTCACAACGTGTCGCGTTGTGAGCTTGTAGATCTGCTATTTTCAGCTTGCAACACCTGAGAGCAACCAAACATAAAATGACTCTCTTCTCCACTAGTCCCTCCTAACGTTTTAGTCTAGTTTTTATCACCAACAATATTCTTCCAAGAATTCCTTGCACCTTGCGGGCCGATGCACCCTGACAACGCAGCCATGCCTCCCCGCACCGCGGCCCCATAAAAACGCAGGCTGTCGGCCGGCGGTGGGTGAGACAGATATGTGGTCGGGGGGAGGAGGGGGGAGGCGGGGGGAGGAGGGGGCCGTACGGTCCTGGACTCCTGCGTGTGCGTGAGTGGTCGGGTGGTGGTAGTTTTCCACTGGTCCCCAGTGTCTTTGGTTGACAAACACGAGCCCCTACTAAAGACGTCCGTTGGGGGCTGAAGCACCTCAGGCTCCTGGTGTTTATGGCCCTTCAGAGCCCCCGGACCCCCCCCCCCCCCCCCCCCCCCCGGACCCACCCAGGGTTCTGGATGGAAAATTCCCAACGTCCTCCTGGCCTCGGCTCCAGCCCCCTCCGTGTCCGCATTGCTGCACTGTACGCCCAGGCCAGTACAGTACCTTTCCCCTGGACGCGCACGTATCAGAGGCTGTGAGATATTGTGTGCAATGTGGATATGCATGTGTGTGCACGTGCGTGCGTGCATGCATGCAAGTGTGTCTGTTTTATGCAGCGAATATATATATATATATATATATATATATATATATATTTTTTTTTTTTAATCAAGGCTATAGCTGTTGAGGGCCTGTTAGATACTGGGCCTACTACTATCGATAATGGTTCATTCGTTTTTTTGGCTGATTAAATAATTGAGATTTATATATCAACTCAATGGAATAGTCTGATTGACCACTTAAGCCCAGTTTTATTCTTGGTTGTACAGCTGTGTGGAATAAACTGCAATAAGTGTCAAACCAAAAGCCTTCTAACTGAACCTGCTATCTGACCCACTCCTGTTATGGTCTTTCGCTTCTGTCTGTGACGTTTTTCCTTTTTTGTAACGATGGGGAAAAACCTGTATTGGCATCATTGTAAATCCATCCAGCATTTTATATGAGGACTTCAACATTCGGGGGATAATTGGGTACATTTTAAATATTCTTATATATCCATTCAAGAATATTCCTCTGACGATTTGGATAATAAAATGTGTGCTCCATCTAACCAGTTGTAGGTAGATTTTAAATCCCATACACCCTAACACTATGTGTGTATGTGCATGCGTGTATGTATGTGTGTGCCTCAGAGGCGTCATTTGGGTATGGCAAAGGTATGGAAGCTGCCATACCTTGGCTCCAGGGGTAAAAGAAATACATTCACTTCTTAAAATAAATTCACGAATGTCTCTCTGACTATCTGCGTTGATTATTCTGTTATTAAATTACTTTAAACTGACTACAATGCAAATTAGAACAACATTTATGTAATGATTTCACAAGGTATAATATTCACACCTGTTTGTGCCTGCGGTAAAATAATACTATCCACTGATAGTAATCATCATCATCATCATCATCATCATCATCATCATCATGCATGCGAAGGCGCCAGTAGAGATGGGATTTATGGCTCTTTGAAGTGAGCTGGATCTCTGGGATCCGTTCCTTCAAAAGACTGGCTCATTTTAGTTACTTTGTAGATTTTGATTATAATTACAAATCACTTCAACCCTATATACATTTCCGCCATATATACATTTCCAAGCTACAAGCTCTACAAGCTCACAATGTGTCACAACGCAACGCATTGTGAGCTTGTAGATCTGCTATTTTGAAAAGATTTTTCTACATTTTATTCATTGGAAAACCTGTGAAATTCTGCATAATGAGTACTTCTATTGGTACTCTAAGTACATTTTGATACCAATACTTTTGTGCTTTTACTCAAGTATGTTTTAATTCCGAACTTCTACTTGTGGCAGAGTCTCTCTTCGTTTCAGTATTGATACTTTTACTTACTAATTTACTCCCCCTCCTCAAATGAAGGATCGGCTCCCTACTGCGAACCGGATCCCATCGTTCATTTCAAAGAGCCGTTCAAAAGACTCGATTCGTTTGCGAACGTCCTATCTCTAGACACCAGTCGTGTTGCCATACCTTAGCTTTTGCTGAACCGACGCCACTGGCGTGCCTGTTTGTTTACATGGCATGGCCCAATCAGAGCTCAACCCAGATGAAGGTTCGTTGAGGTCAGATCTTTGTTTTGGGGTTAACAGGCCAAGAGGTAAACACACTCTACAGGCTATATTTAAACCAGCCAGGTCACATGGTCTCGTCCTATGGAGGCCAGGTCACATGGTCTCGTCCTAGGAGTCACATGGTCTCGTCCTATGGAGGCTAGTGCTAAACGCAGCCTCTACAGTTGGAGATCCATCAATCATACACCATGAAACGCACACATACTGTACATGTTGTTGCTGTTGGATGGAAACCTCTTAGAGCAGGGGTCTTCAACGTTTTCAGGCTAAGGACCCCTTAGTTCAGAGAGAGACATGAAGCAGGGACCCCCACAACCTGTTCATAGACTCCATACTGTATAGTTTCATCGTTTGACAGCACAATCATCAGTGTATTTTGGATTCATGTTAATTTGTGTTTTCAGATATTTAACCCTCTGAACCGTCGATGCTTAAAAAACGTTACCTTTCACTCTGTACTTAGTCTGCTCTTTTTCTCCTCTACACCAAAGAATTTGCCAAAAATAGCCGATCTACAAGCTCACAACGCTTCGCGCTGCGAGGCGTTGTGAGCTTGTAGACCTGCTATTTTTGGCTAAAGTTCTCAGAATATGGACGCTAGGGTTCAAGTGGTTAATATAAAAAAGGAGAAAAAAGTTTCTATCACTCAAAGATTTGGAGGACCCCCTGTAGTAACTCTGAGGACCCCCTAGGGGTCCCGGACCCCCTGTTGAAGACCCCTGTCTTAGAGTATGTCCAAAACGATTCCTTTTTTAAATTATTATTTAAAAAGAGAGGAGGAAAAAATAGAGAAAATGCTTCAAAGACCCATCTTTTCACTATAGAGGACTCCCTATGTAGGTTAATTTGTTGTTTTGTGTTCTGGGGTCCAAGACACCCACCATTCAGTTTCTACAGTTCAAAATAATCTTCTGTTGATCCACTCTTATAGTTCCAGTCTTGAGTCACAATCGCATCATATTAACCCAGCTGTTTATTGCTACCGTGACATGGTTACCACCGCTTGTTGTGATCTCGGAGCACACTGAGAACGAATTATAGGATCTTGAATCTATGAAAGTAGTATGCAACGCATTGTGAGTCTGTACATCGGAGGGGTAGTTAATATTGATCTCTATAACAGAAAATCTAATAAATAAGAATTTGTAGGTATTTTTATTCTCAGAGAATATGTAAATAAATAGTTATTTTTTTGTTACAAAATATGTTTTAAAAGGAGAACAGCATTTCAATGTGCTTTCTATCATTCATGTTACAGGAGAGAGGAAAACTCATATTATGTCCAACACTGTTACTTTTCAGGATTCAAATTCCAAAGCTTTGCTCCACATTTTGAACTTGCAGATCTGCTACTTTTGTTTGTGATGCAGTAGTACAGTAGTACAGTATGACCAGTAGTACAGTATGATCAGTAGTACAGTACGATCAGTAGTACAGTATGACCAGTAGTACAGTATGACCAGTAGTACAGTATGACCAGTAGTACAGTATGACCAGTAGTACAGTACGACCAGTAGTACAGTATGACCAGTAGTACAGTATGATCAGTAGTACAGTATGACCAGTAGTACAGTATGACCAGTAGTACAGTATGATCAGTAGTACAGTACGATCAGTTAATTTACCAAAGAACACAAGAAGAATTAGAATTATGGAGAAAAGAGGTTTTACCTGACAGCGACGATGTCTGGATGAAAAGCAGCACAAAGGTTTATTTATATGCATTATTCTGTGATCGATGGGGAGGTGATTAAAGTCAGGCCTCCTCACACCATCAGGCTCAGAGCTCTGAGAAGATCCTGGGTCTCCCTGAGCAGTGGTTGGATACTAATTAGTCACTGTCGTCTGTAGGGAGATAATTAAACTTGCCATTTTACCCCCCCCCCCCCCCCCCCCCCCTCTCTGCAGTACCAGTGCTTTCTTTTCATTAACACTTTGCAAAAAGTACAGTTAAACGTTATATCACAAAAAGCCCAGAGGGCTTGTTTCCATTGAGTTCCTGTGTATTCAGTTTATAAAGACATGCAATACTATACAATAACTCATCAATACTAGGAGCAGTACAAGTATATCTACAGAAAAACAGTGTGTGTGTGTGTGTGTGTGTGTGTGTGTGTGTGTGTGTGTGTGTGTGTGTGTGTGTGTGTGTGGGGGGGGGGGGGGGGGTGACCTATGATATGATATAGTGATACTTTATTGTCAGTTTACACTGGAATGTGTCTTGCGATACAGCAGCCATGTATGCGAAAACATATACAGTATACAAACATTTGACAAACAACAAATGAACAAGACAGAATTACATACTGTACATAAGGATAACACAGAGCAGTGTCCACCGCCTTAGCCTACCTCTGGACAAACTCCTGATTAAGCCTTAAAGTCAACTGATGGACAAAGGACCTTTTTAGTCTGACCTTATTGTATGCTGGGACACTGTATCTCCTTCCTGAAGGCAGCAACCTATATTCCCTATGCATCACATGGCTACTGTTAGAGGTAATATTTCTTGCTAAACTTAGAATGCTGTTATCATACATAGATGTACAGTATACTATAGTCTCTGAAGTGGTTGTCCAACTATCTTTGAACAAATGTTCAGTTGTTGCAGCAGTTGTGACTTCAGGGCTGCAGACAAGCATCCATACCAGGTGGTTCTACAGTGCTGAAGAACACTCATAATAACAGAAGTGAAAAACAAAAGAAGAATCTGTCTACTAGCACCAAATGATCGTAAACGGTTTCAACAGGACATCATTCACAATTCATGTTTATCAATATGTTCACATCTGTCTGTCTGCTCTGCCGTCAGAATATGGAAATACAAATTTAAATTAACTAGAAGCAGTGCTCTTCCGAGCACAGGTCTCCGCCAGGTGAGGTATGTTATTGTGGCCTCCTGGTGGCGCAATAATAGTAATGTGAAAAGGATGCCATGTCTTCTTTTGCCTTTCACGGTAATCTGACGCTGCATTCATGATTTGAGGCATTTTGTTCGAAAAAGATCTGTTGTAAAAGTCGACCAGCTGGTGGCACTATAACATGCCAATGTGAAAAGGATGGCATTTGTTCATCGACCTCGTGGGAATTTGCGTGCAAAATTTCATGGAAATTGCACCCTGTGTTCATGATTTGAGGCATTTTGTTACAAAACGGACCAATCCTGCAAACTTTGGAAGACAATGTTAGCCAATTAGGATGGAATATGAAATATCTGACAGAACCGTCTTGATCACATGACTATAGAGATACTGTGTACCGATTTGTGTGATTTTTGGACAAGATCTGTAGGAGTACTGTCCAAAAATGTGTTTTGAACAAATCCGCCTCCTGGTGGCGCTAGAACAGGCCCATGTGAATAATTGGGGGCAGAGGTTCTGCTCTGGCACCCCGGGAGTGTGCGTGGACGGTTACACTGCCATCGTGCCAACGGTGCCGGAGATTAGCTGTCCACAGACGAAAGGACACGCGGACACACGCACACGGACGGATCGACGGACGGACAGGGGCGAAAACATAATCTCTGCCATGCCTTTCGGCTGGCGGAGACAATAATATCACAACCCCTTTCTGAACTCAAATCAAAACAGAATAACATCAATGTAATCTATCTATAAATGCGAGAAGTCTCTGCGTGTGTGTCTGTCTGTCTGTCTGTGTGTGTGTCTGTAATCCGCGTATCTCGAGAACCGTTCGTCCCACCGGCTTCAGATTCGGCACGCGACGTTCTCCCCGCCGCGGCACGGAGTGCAGTGCCGGGTCTCGACCCGACCCGACACGCGGTTTTCCCGAACCGGCGCGAAACGTTCGGAATCTCCTTATGCGGGGTTGATTGTTGACATCAGGCTGTTCCGGAGGAAATCGGCGAAAGCTCTGACTCATTGTGACATCACTTCATAAAAGGCTCTGACATCACGTACGCCACACGAGTCAACAAAAAATCTCTGTGATTGTGTATGTATGTATGTAATCCGCGTATCTCGAGAACCGTTCGTCCCACGGGCACGCGCGTTCTCCATATATGGGCATAAAATGAATGCCCCCATATATGGGCATAAAATGGATTGCAGACAGACAGATACAGATATCTCCATATATGGACATAAATGGACAGAGGCAAACAGATGGTCAAAGATCTCCATATATGGGCATAAAATGGACGCAGACAGACAGATACAGATATCTCCATATATGGGCATAAATGGACACAGGCAAACAGATGTTCAAAACGGGTCCTATGACAACAGGTATAAATGAGGTTTGCATTAAGGGGGAACCGGCACTGTGTCTGCAACACAGTTGGAGGCACAGACAGATACTCCATATATGGGCATAAAATGGACGCAGATAGACAGATATCTCCATATATGGGCATAAAATGGACCCAGAACTATAACTGCAGTGATCTCCATATATGGACATAAAATGGATGCCGACAGACAGACAGACAGATACAGATATCTCCATATATGGGCATAAATGGACACAGGCAGACAGATGGTCAAAATGGGTCCTATGAAAACAGGTATAATGGGGTTTGCCTTAAAGGGCGGGGCATTCATTCCCTATTTACATTGTTCCGAGTTGGCCAGGTCGCCCGGGCGGCCCAGCGTCTAGTAATAACAATAATCAACAATCACAGCCTTTAAAGCAATGACTGTAAATAAGGACAGTAAAGAGTTGTAAACGTGATGTATAGTGTCATGAATGAAACACTCATCTAAAGTGCTGTCCCGTTCCTTTAATACCCTTTGGAGCCCTTGGCTTGCAGCCTCTCAGCCTCAAGCACTTACCAGCTGACGTCATGAAGTCAGTGAGGGAGGGTGCAGGGCTTGAGGGCTCAGGGCGGAGGTTGGAATCGGGCCACGGTTTGGTCCGTACTTCCCCGTCTCCTTCCTGTGAGCCTGTTCTCTCAGGCAGGGACACGTTGCAGGGTGTGCCTGATAGAGGTCACGACCCCTTAGTTTATACTAGGACACCACAGGTCACTGACGCGTGATTATGGATCCAACTGGGAAAGATGGATGGAAACGGCAAAGAGCGCTCGTTTTCAGTTATTGTCTACGACATTGCAAGCTGCGCGAAGGCCAGCGGACCTTGGTCCTGCTCTTCGCCCCCCGAGCGCCGCAGGCGCGAGTGGGGCGAACCAATCGTTAGCATCACATTATTAAGGTTTCCTGCTCAAGTCATGGAGGTGACTCAGGCAATCATGAGATAAAAAACAACAACATTACCAAAGTCAAGTTTATCTGCCTGACTCTACTCTCTCTACTTGTACATTGTGAGCTTGTAGATCTACTATTTTCAGACCAAGTGTTGTAAAATCAGCCATTACGACACCATCAAAGCCAGCCAAAAATGTTTTGTCGACAATATCAACTGTACATTTAGTCAACTCAAATATTATGATATTTAGTTGCATATTTATGCTTCAATCGCATTTTATTCAAAAGACTGCAACTAAAACTAAATCAAAAATGTGCTTCCAAAATGAACAGTGCTTCAAGGACACTTCCATCAGCTGGGGAGTTACATAATTATGAACAGTAGTGAAACATGAACCATCCATGGAGAATATAAACTGTAGTGGAACACGCTCCGTCTCCAGGCGACTGATGTGGGCTGTATGTGATTGTTTCTGGGTTAATATCCACAATGTAGAGGCTATATCGTCACTGTGGGGCAGAAACCTTGTATCTCCAAGTTTCAAATCTATATGTTTTTTTTTTTTCTTTTTTGCGAAGTAAAGCCCTGCTTCATCAGACAAGGCCGTCGCACAAAAGTAGTGAAAACCAGTTCACGTGCACACATAGAAATGAAAGGGGGCTCGAGCCCCTGCCCTTTTATCCGTCTGTTAAAAAAGCGCCCTCTCCAGACCTTGAATGCAGTTTTTACTATGGTGAAAGAGACGCAATTGCCCTCTTTCCATGCCATACCTGAAAGCATTCAAGAGAATTGCCTGGTCCAAACTCTCCTGAACTTGAATGCAGCATCTTATGATGAAAGAATTGCCCTCTCTGTCCTCGACCTCCAAGCTCACAACGAGTTGCAGCGCGACACGTTGTGAGCTTGGAGGTCTGCTATTTTCAATATTTTCACCAAAAGGCCCTTTTAGAAATGTCAGCCCCTGCCTCTCTAACATTCTAACATAAGGAATAGGCTCTATGCATATACGCCATTTTGTTCTACTTCCGGGTGTCTTTCGACTTCCTTCACAGGTGTTACTGATGATACTAATCAAGGCTCTATTTGATTTATTGCACAGTGAGTCTTGTAGCAGAGTGTTCCCAGTGAGCCAACATGCACAATATCAGCACCCTGACTCTGTTTGACCAGAATGGAACAGACCCTTCATTAGTATCATCGGTAACACCTGTGAAGGAAGTCGAAAGACACCCGGAAGTAGAACAAAATGGCGTATATGCATAGAGCCTATTGTACGTACAGTATGATGTCAGATGTCATAGACGTCATAGGACTTTCACATAACGAATAACAGAGTAAGCATGTTTGGGGTCTCACAGCATATCTCCATATACAGTACATGGATCTCCATATATGGGTAACTGGTCCGATATACTGTACATCACTGGCTAGATGGCCAAGACATGGCGCGACGTCGCGCCTACTGATACATGAGTGTATGATGTTTGATGCATGCATATTTGTTTGTGTCTGGCTACCGTATGTGCCAGAGCATGTGAGCGGAGTGGAGCGGGAACAAAAGCCGCTCCGCTCCACGCCGCTCCGCCGCTCACCTTGATTTGCGCATTTGTCGCTCCGCGCTCCGCTCAGCAGCCAAAATAAAAAAAAGTATTTTGCTACCATGTCCGAAAAACTTTCTCCTTTGCTTTGTCACAAGTGTTCCCAACACAAATGCCGGCTGTTGAGCGTTTGATGGAGGCAGGCAATATTATATCCAGTTGGTTATTTATTGATTAATCACCACATTCGAGAAGGAGGCGACTTGTTGCGTGTGATTCTTTCATCAGTCTCACTTGCATTTCAAATCGTATCCTTTGACTGGCTGGTGATAGGCCTATAACTTAACTGACACAAGGTAGGCTATTTATTATAAACATAGCCACTTGTATGGATGATATAGATACATTTGACTTGAGTGAAATCTTGATAAAGGTTCTCGTCTCCACGGTGCTTTCTCCCTCCTGCGACATGGCTGCAGCTGCACTACCGTGGACTGCGCACGGCACTGTTTTGTTGGAAACGTGCGGCGCGCGGCCCCAACAGGGTCGGCTTGGAGCGGAGCGGTGCGGAGGAACGGAGCGGAGGAAAATCCTCGCTCCAAAGCCGCTCAGACCCATTTGAAAAGTCGCTCGCTCACGTCAAAAACGGCCCGCTCCGCTCCGCTCATATGCTCTGGTATGTGCACGCATGCACACGCGTGCACATGTCTTTATGCACACACACGTCATGTACATGTATTCGTTTATTTGTGTGTTTGCATGTGCCTCCACACATTGTGTTGTGTTTTTATCTCTGCACGTGTGTGCATGTGTGTGTGCGTGTGTGTGTGTGCGTGTGTGTGTGTCAGTCAATCACATCAGAGGCCCAAGCCGTGGCTTCCCCTCAGCAAGACAACTAAAGATTGTCTGTGTGGAGTGGAAATTTACCCAGTACCTGTGCGTGAGTGTGTGTGTGTGTGTGTGTGTGTGTGTGTGTGTGTGTGTGTGTGTGTGTGTGTGTGTGTGTGTGAGTGTGAGTGTGAGTGTGTGTGAGTGTGCGCGCGTGCATGTGCGTGCGTGTACCGAATGTGTGTCTGTGAGTGTCTATCAGTCACATCAGGGCTCTTCACGCAGGCTGCAATAACGCTCCTTTTCCCTGGACAATCAGACAGCAAAAGTTAAGAGTAAAGCCCTTTGCACACAGGCGTGTTTATCCGCACGGATAAAACGGACAATTTCATTTTTTTTTTAAAGAAAACAATGATTCTCTATGACCTCATGCACACCGGATCCGAATTAGCCGTGCGACGAGTGGCTGCGGCCGTGCGTTTTTTTCTCAATCGAACCCAGTTGGATTTGTGCGTCTTGTCGCATGCGGTAAAAAACTCATCACTCCTTTTATGACTCCTTTTGGGATCCGCAGCGCCGATTCCGCACGGCATTGCACACCAAATCCAATGCGTTTTATTCATGCAGCAAACAAAAAAAATGCAACTGTCCTGTGTGCAAAGGGCTTAAATAACACTCATTGCATACGGAGGCTTATAGGAGGCACAGCATGCAGAATGCAGACCACTTTGTTCCTGTGAGCCCCTGTCCTTATATGGGCGTCCTGGCCACATCTTGTCACAGAACAACAGCTGATGATTGACAGCTGGTTTCATACCGTTCGTCGCTGTCGGGCAGAAACCTCTTATCTAGATCTGCTATTTTTGAAAAGTTGTAAAAATGTGTGCAAATCGTTGAATATATATGTATTTTTTAAAGCAAACATTTGTAACTCAAATTTTGCTTCTGGGGGGTCCCTGGAACTAGATATTTTGAGATGGGGGTCCGTGGCCAAATACATATCATTTTGGGGGTCCTTGACACAAAAAAGCTTGAGCACCACTGACATAGAAACATAGTTTTTTTTTTCAAAATACCTTATTTATTTTATAAGGTATTTAGAAGACAAAGACTTGCACACATTTTCAAGATTTTTCAAAAATAGCAGATCTACAAGCGAGTGCTGCGCTGTGAGCTTGTATATCTGCTATTTTTTTAATAGTTAAAGCATAAAATAATGTTGCCCCACGATGCGTCCATTTGTATTTGTATTTTTTTAAGTAAAGCACTGCTTCATCATGCAAGACTGTCGCACTAGTGAAAATAGCTGATCTACAAGCACACAACACCTCGCACAAAACGAAGGGTTTTGGACATACAGTACATGCATGGTTTCTACCTGACAACAACAACATCTGGTGTCACATGTTGGAGGTCACATGTTGGAGGTCACATGATGTGACATGTTGGAGGTCACATGATGTGACAGCAGCTCAACAACGTTAGAGAAAGTTACACACACCGTGACCAGGGGCGTCACAGGGGGGGGGGGGGGGGGGATTGGGGAGTGGGACTGAGTTACTAGGGCCCAAGGTGCTGTGAGGGGGGGATTGGGGAGTGGGACTGAGTTACTAGGGCCCAAGGTGCTGTGAGGGGGGGATTGGGGAGTGGGACTGAGTTACTAGGGCCCAAGGTGCTGTGAGGGGGGGGGGGGGGAGTGGGACTGAGTTACTAGGGCCCAAGGTGCTGTGAGGGGGGGGGGGGGAGTGGGACTGAGTTACTAGGGCCCAAGGTGCTGTGAGGGGGGGATTGGGGAGTGGGACTGAGTTACTAGGGCCCAAGGTGCTGTGAGGGGGGGGGGAGTGGGACTGAGTTACTAGGGCCCAAGGTGCTGTGAGGGGGGGGGGGGGAGTGGGACTGAGTTACTAGGGCCCAAGGTGCTGTGAGGGGGGGATTGGGGAGTGGGACTGAGTTACTAGGGCCCAAGGTGCTGTGAGGGGGGGGGGGGGGTAGTGGGACTGAGTTACTAGGGCCCAAGGTGCTGTGAGGGGGGGGGTAGGGGGACTGAGTTACTAGGGCCCAAGGTGCTGTGAGGGGGGGGGGGGGGGGGTAGTGGGACTGAGTTACCAGGGCCCAAGGTGCTGTGAGGGGGGGGGGGGGGGTAGTGGGACTGAGTTACCAGGGCCCAAGGTGCTGTGAGGGGGGGGGGGGGGTAGTGGGACTGAGTTACCAGGGCCCAAGGTGCTGTGAGGGGGGGGGGGGGGTAGTGGGACTGAGTTACCAGGGCCCAAGGTGCTGTGAGGGGGGGGGGGGGTAGTGGGACTGAGTTACTAGGGCCCAAGGTGGAGGGGGGGGGACTGAGTTACTAGGGCCCAAGGTGGAGGGGGGGGGGGACTGAGTTACCAGGGCCCAAGGTGCTGTGAGGGGGGGGGGTAGGGGGACTGAGTTACCAGGGCCCAAGGTGCTGTGAGGGGGGGGGGGGGGGTAGTGGGACTGAGTTACCAGGGCCCAAGGTGCTGTGAGGGGGGGGGGGGGGGTAGTGGGACTGAGTTACCAGGGCCCAAGGTGCTGTGAGGGGGGGGGGGGGGGGGTAGTGGGACTGAGTTACCAGGGCCCAAGGTGCTGTGAGGGGGGGGGGGGTAGTGGGACTGAGTTACTAGGGCCCAAGGTGGAGGGGGGGGGACTGAGTTACTAGGGCCCAAGGTGGGGGGGGGGGGGACTGAGTTACTAGGGCCCAAGGTGGGGGGTAGGGGGACTGAGTTACCAGGGCCCAAGGTGGAGGGGGGGGGACTGAGTTACTAGGGCCCAAGGTGGGGGGTAGGGGGACTGAGTTACCAGGGCCCAAGGTGCTGTGAGGGGGGGGGGGGGTAGGGGGACTGAGTTACCAGGGCCCAAGGTGCTGTGAGGGGGGGGGGGAGTGGGACTGAGTTACTAGGGCCCAAGGTGCTGTGAGGGGGGGGGGGGGAGTGGGACTGAGTTACTAGGGCCCAAGGTGCTGTGAGGGGGGGGGGGGGGGTAGGGGGACTGAGTTACCAGGGCCCAAGGTGCTGTGAGGGGGGGGGGTAGGGGGACTGAGTTACCAGGGCCCAAGGTGGAGGGGCCTTCATTATTTTATCCACCTGTTTCCGCCAGAATTTACTGTAGAATTATTTGTGGGACACATCTGGTTAACAGCAGACATACAAGCTCACGTCGCGTCGCAGATGCAACCGCTGTGAGCTTGTAGATCACACTCGGCTGCAACGCTGCGGAAATGCCACGCGCCTTCTGCGCAATGCACGATGGGACGTTGGAAACAGGCGGATACTTTAGCTATTGAAAAAAATAGCAGATCTACAAGCTCACATCGGGGCACCGAGTGCCACGCTGCAAGCTTGTAGATCTGCTATTTTAGAAAAGTCGTGAAAATGTGTGCAAATCTTTGAATATATGTATTTTTTAAGCGAACATATGTAACTTAAATTTGGCTTCTGATCTACAAGCTGAAAAATAGCAGATATGCAAGCTCACAATGTGGCACCGAGTGCCGCACTGTGAGCTTGTATATCTGCTATTTTTCAATAGTTAAAGCACAAAATGTGAGTGAATCCTTGTACCCAGGGCCCAGAGTGACACACCTGCTGCCCGTGTCTTACGCAATTCAGATCCTTATCGTCCGCATCTAATTGGATTGGAATGCCACTGACGTCTTGAGTTCCCGCCAACGTGGTTTTTTACACAGAAGGACTCTTTTAAGACATGTGATAGGCCTACACGCTCGTAGTTTCATAATCTAGACAGACAGGGTGACCCTGCCGGCTACCTTTTCTGACCTCTATGGCATGCCGCTTTTAATTAAAGTAGATCTTTATCACATCCTCCTCCCCCGTGCGGTGGCAGAAGCGTCACTGCAGGGACATTAATTGTGTTGGCTGTGGATTTGTGCTGTTTGTTTGGAGATAACGTACAGAATCGGGTCACGCACTGTCAAAACACGGTGTCTGATTGCATGTAATTACACTGGATGTTATATCCTGGGGTTTGTTATTGGTACGGTACTCTAGACGGCGTGTGTGCGTGCGTGCGTGTGTGTGTGTGTGTGTGTGTGTGCGCGTTTGCGTGCGCGTGTGTGCGCGTGCGTGCGTGTCATTTGTCATCCATGTCTGCAGAAAGGGCATTTGTTACATAATAGGATATTATTCACAGAGTATATTTTGACATATTATAAGGTAATCGTCATTGTCAGGTGGAAACCTTGTATGTTCAAAATGTACTTCCTTTTTTGTTATTAGTATATGAATTATGTTATTATTAACAAACTATTTAAAATAATGAAAATAGCCGATCGGCTATTTTCACTACTTTTGTGTGACACTTGTGTATGATTTAGGGCTTTAATTTACACACAAAAAAAAGAACAAAATACAAATGTGAAACTTGGAGATCTGAGGTTTCTGCCTGACACTGACAGGATGGGACTTTTGTTAACCACCTTAAGCTGCAATGTAACTTGTCTACACCGGGTTTCCTGTGCAAGTGCTGATGTTTTTTTTTACCATTGAGCCAATAGAGCCTGCCTGCCTGCTTGCTCAGGGGACAAATTGAATCTGATCTTTGACGCGATCTAATTGTCTCAGTAGAAGAGCAGGGACACATAATACAACCACCCCACTTGTATGAGTTATATTGTATTATATTGTATTATATTGTATTATATTGTATTATATTGTATTATATTGTATTTGCCCATTTAGACCTGAGGCCCATTCATAAAACACATTTGTATTATTACAAAATATATACATTTTCTATTGGCCAAAATGGCAGGAAGATATTAGGCATTTGGTTATTAGGCAGAGGCTCTGAGACACTACTGCTATGCTCTCAATGTCTTTTTCTCAAATACACACACACACACACACACACACACACACACACACACACACACACACACACACACACACACACACACACACACACACACACACAGACCCTCTTCCTGCTTCTCGGCTCAATTCACGAGCTGTCAGATTTACTCTGGAGATTCTTAAAACAAAAGTCCTGCCTGTCGTCACTGTGCGAGTGTGTTTGTGTGGGGGCGCCTGCATATGTGTGTATACACAGTGTGTGCTGTTAGTGTGTGTGTGTGTGGGGGGGGGGGGGGGGGGGTTGACGAAGGGTTTTGCTGGAGCCTGTCCCAGAGCTGACAGGAAATCCTCTTTATAACCAGAGCTAAGAGTCACCTAAACACCACCCACCCTAAACACCACCCAGAACACCACCCAGAAGGTTTAACAGTGGTGGAAAAAGTATATACTGTATATATATTTAAGTAAAAGTATCAATACTGCAAAGTAAAACAAAATGTATTGGACATTGGAAATGCTGCAAGTAAAGTACAAACATCTTAAAATTGTGCTCAAGTACATTACTTAAGCAAATGTATTTAGTTACTTTACACCGCCCAGAAAGAAGGTTTAGAATGAAAGCCCTGCCAGCCAACTCCGCCACCAGGGAGGAAGCAACACTAAACACTGCTGCTGCGTGGGAACGTGCGTAGGAACGTGCGTAGGAACGTGCGTAGGAACGTGCGTAGGAACGTGCGTAGGCACGGGAGCGCAGAGCGCCGCACCGTCACAATGGAGGAGAAATTAGATGTGTATATAGGCTTTGATGGAGACCAACGGAACATTGTTCCCTTCCCACACCAACGCATACACATACTGCATGCACGCACGCACGCACTCCCGCACGCACGCACGCATGCACACACGCACCCAGCCAGCCAGCCAGCCAGCCAGCTGCGGACACATGCGCACCAGTGTTGATCTCCCTCGACAAATCTGTGACAATTTATTTTCCTGTCAGCTACCTTTTTTCACTGACGAAAACTAAGCTTTGATGACTAAAACTAAGACTAAATATGTGACTGAGTGTGACACAGGGGCAGTCATTTCGGAAGCCACTACTTTAGACCACAGCTGAAACTAGAAGCAGTGCTCTTCCGAGCACAGGTCTCCACCAGGCCACACAAATCGGCCTGTTATAGCGCCACCATGAGGCTGATTTAAAAAATGTGGGGCAGAGGTTCTGAATTAGCATCCAGGGAGTGTGTGTGCTCAGTTTGGCAGCGATCGGGCCAACGGCGCCGGAGATTAGCTGGTAACAACCAGGCCACACAAATCGGCCTGTTATAGCGCCACCATGAGGCTGATTTGACAAATGTGGGGCAGAGGTTCTAGATTGGCATCCAGGGAGTGTGTGTGCTCAGTTTGGCAGCGATCGGGCCAACGGTGACTGAGATTAGCTGCTCACAAACTGCGAGGACGCACGGACGCACGCACGCACGCACGCACGGACGGACGGACGGACGGACGGACGGACGGACGGACGGACGCACGCACGGACGGACGGACGGACGGACGGAGGGGAAAACATACTCTCCCTCAGCCTTCGGCTGGTGGAGACAATTACTTTTTTTTCCTTTTTACTAAAATGTGATAAAGCCACAAAAGCATTTCATAAATATCAGGCTACATTTCACTTAAACGCCAGAGCTTAACTCTGCATGTAAATAAGACTTTTTGAGCGGTGGTCACAACGCTCCTATACGTGGCCGTGTGTGTGGGTCTGTCTGTCTGTCTGTCTGTATGCGTGTCTGTCTGTATGTAGCCTGTAGCCTGTATGTAGTACCTTTTGTGACCACACATGTTAAGGGAGGGGCGCTGTTGTTCAGGCCAGGCCAGGCCAGACACCCACCCACCCACACACACACACACACACACACACACACACACACACACACAATATATATATATATTTGTTTTGCTGTTGCGCAGCCTCCACGACCACCGCTCAGTTCACACGGGTGTGATTTTTTAATTAATGTGAGAGATCATGCAGGTCATTGCAGGTTAGAAATTGATTTAGAACTTGAATATCTCAAAAGTAGTATTTCAGCATGGCATCATTCTATAAGCCATATCTTCAAAACTGTTGGGTCAATCTCCACAACCAATATATCATTTTGTAGCTATGATTCCCAGCTTTCAAATGAAATTGAAAAATTCAATGACTAGCCGTCAGCCGTGCTGGGACACATATTGACAATTTTGCCGACAAAAAACTAGACTGACATGTTTGGGATGGACTAGTGGAGAGGAGATCCAGTAGAACTAAAAGACAAGTCATTTTATGTTTGGTTGCTCTGAAAATGGCAGATCTACAAGCTCACAACGACGCATTGTGAGCTTGTAGATCGGCTATTTTCAGCATGCAAACCAAGTGTAAAGGCACCGCTAAAAATACATTTTTGTCGCCTAAAATCGAATGATATTTAGTCGACTAAAATATGACTAAAACTAAATGAAATGTTATTCAAAAGTCTATGACTAAAAACTGCATCAAAATATGCTGTCAAAAGTCAGTCCGTCACGCAGTCAAGATCAAGTGTATTAGAGCTTAATAGCGTCACATCTTTGTCTGCCGATGGACGGAGCATATATCCCCCCCCCCCCCCCCAGTGACATAACAGCCTGTCTGTACAGCGTGTGACATACCAGCAGAGATGGATCTGTCACGGTTCACTGCATCGCCCTTTGACCCCTTATGTCTTTAACTAATGCATGGATAATGAAAAGGAGCTGCTTCGCTGCTTAAGGCCTAGAATTATTGAATGCTTTAACTTTTGAAAAATAGCAGATATACAAGCTCACAGCGCGGCACTCGAGCTTGTAGATCTGCTATTTTTGAAAAATCTCGATTTTCTTTTTTTTGCAAGTCTTTGAATATTATCACTGTGTAGATCTGCTATTTTTGAAAAAATCGTGATTTTCTTTTTTTTGGAAAAACATATTTTTCTATGTCAGTGGTGCTCAAACTTCATGTGAAGGACCACCAAAATTATATGTATTTGGCCACGAACCCCCATCTCAAAATATTTTGTTCCACTGACACCCCAGAAGCCATTTTGAGGTTTTTGATTTTTGAGCGGTGGTCACAACGCTCCTATACGTGGCCGTGTGTGTGGGTCTGTCTGTCTGTCTGTCTGTCTGTCTGTCTGTCTGTATGCGTGTCTGTATGTAGCCTACAGTACCTTTTGTGACCACACATGTTAAGGGAGGGGCGCTGTTGTTCAGGCCAGGCCAGACACACACACACACACACACACACACACACACACACACACACACACACACACACACACACACACACACACACACACACACACACACACACACACAATATATATATTTGTTTTGCTGTTGCGCAGCCTCCACGACCACCGCTCAGTTCACACAGGTGTGATTTTTTTTTTTTTGCATAAATCCGGGCTATTGAACATCCTTTACATCTGAGTGTTGGTTAAAATAATATTGAACCAATGGAAAGTAGTAAAAAGTGCTTGGGACAAAACCTCCTAACTCCACACTTTCTGCCAAACCAGCTAACTCCACCCGATTGGCCCTCTCTTTTTTCATCAATATGTGCTATTGAACACCCTTTACGTCTGTGTGTTGGTTAAAATAATATTGAACCAATGAAAAGTAGTAAAAAGCCCTTGGGTCAAAACCTCCTAACTCCACTTGAGCTCATTTTCCAAAAATGAACATTTTGGAGTTGGGAGGTTTCGGCCCGACAGCAGAGATATATCTTTTTAAAAGCAAACATTTGTTTCTCAAATATTTGCTTCTGGGTGGTCAATGGAACAACATATTTTGGGGGTCCTTGACATGAAAAGGTTTGAGTACCACTGAGCTAAACGATGTGGGAACCACTGCTGATTAGTAATAGCCTAATACCAACGCGCCGTGCGCACGTTTTGTACGTGATGCGATGCATTAACATTCACCCTTCTTCCACTTGTTGCACAACCTTTCTGGCTGACGCTGGGTTTTATTTGAAGGATGTGCGCTGAGCGCACGCAGCACTTCTCTGTGTGAGTGTAGCCTGTGTGTGTGTGTGTGTGTGTGTGTGTGTGTGTGTGTGTGTGTGTGTGTGTGTGTGTGTGTGTGTGTGTGTGTGTGTGTGTGTGTGTGTGTGTGTGTGTGTGTGTGAGTGTGAGTGTAGCCAGTGAGTAAGTGAGCTGGCCTGGCCTTTTCCTCAGGAAGTTTATTCTGGTTTTGGCCAATCACTCATTACATCAACAAACAGCGTTTTTGACGGTGTGTGTGCGTTTGTGCATGAGTCTCACTGACGTCAACGAAACACTTATGCACTCGGAGGCTAGTCAGAGAAAATTAAGGCAGAGGTTGGACAAAATTGTATTATTTAGTTTTTCAACTGATTCTGTTAGGAAATTAGGTCTACTAGCCAGGATAAAAAAATCTACCATGATCTGCTCACTGCAAATACCCACAGTGGCCAAATCAAGTTGGGCTCCCATCGACTTTCTATACAGGAGGAAAATACCCAGAAAAAAAATCTGCTTTAAGTAGGATGTGAGGGGTTTAACTAGGGGTTTGTCATGATGCTGAATCCATTGCAAGCATTTGTTTTACACAAAAAACATTCATTGGCCCCAGAAAACGCCAACAAAAGATGATTTTTTTGATGACTCATCACTTTTCATCACTAAACCATCATTTTCTGGGGCCATTTTAGCCCAAGGAATGTTTTTTGTGTAAAACAAATGCTTGCAATGGATTCATCATCATGACAAACCCCTAGTTGGACCCCTCACATCCTACTTAAAGCAGATTTTTTTTTCTGGGTATTTTCCTCCTGTATAGAAAGTCGATGGGAGGCCAACTTGATTTGGCCACTGTGGGTATTTGCAGTGAGCAGATCATGGTAGATTTTATATCCTGGCTAGTAGACCTAATTTCCTAACAGAATCAGTTGAAAAACTAAATAATACAATTTTGTCCAACCTGAGTGTATTTTTTCCCTAGATTTACTAGACTAAGGGGTTCGGAGGGGTTCATACAGTATACTAGAACTGTTGGTGAAAACTCTCATTATGTCCCAAAACTGTTTGACTTTTCAGGATTCAAATTTGCAAAAGCGGTTCAACGTAGCATCACAATAATTTTAACCACCACTTTATCCATTTAGACATTGGTTATTCAATTCAGTTTCCCTGGCATGATGTCAGTCATCTCCAAATTTGGGCACTGTTTCAGCATGCGGCTGTTACCATGGCGGCGGAATCAGCGATGTACAGTACAGGCGGTGGTATCAGTGATGTCAATTATCTCCAAATTTGGGCACGGTTTAGTATCAGTGATGTCAAGCAGGCAGGTTCCGGACAGAATGATGGAAAGACAGACGAATATTCGGTCAATACACAGTATGTCTACACTCATGTCATCAACATGGATCTGTCCCATATAGCGCCACCATCAGGCTGATTTATTCAAACACATTTTTGGACACTGCTCCTACACATTTTGGCCTAAAATCACGCTGCGACCTGACGGTCGCTTAAGCGTAGTACAGTAGTTAGATGGCAATGATTTTCATCACAACACGCGTTGAACATGGATGTTACAAGGTATGGATGTTACAAGGTTCAAATGGTTCATTCAGGTCTTTCAGCTCAAGCTAGTTGTGATAAATAACGTAGCACAGGCCAGAGTCTGTGGGATTTAGAGTGTGTGTGTGTGTGTGTGTGTGTGTGTGTGTGTGTGTGTGTGTGTGTGTGTGTGTGTGTGTGTGTGTGTGTGTGTGTGTGTGTGTGTGTGTGTGTGTGTGTGTGTGTGTGTGTGTGTGTGTGTGTGTGTGTGTGTGTGTGTGTGTGTGTGACGTGCATGGAGGAGCCTCCAGGGACGTTCAAGTTACGTTGTCCGATCAGACACCTCCTCTCCCTGGATGCTCCCACGATGCGTCTGACACCCTCTGCTCTCTCTGCTTATCCTCCAGAGACATGCTCTGCCTGTCATACCGTACAATACAATACAATACAATACAATACAATACAATACAATACAATACAATACAAACAGAAACCTCTTCTCTCCATTATTCAAACGTTTTGTGTTTTTTCCGTAAATCAGCGCCCCTACACGATCACACTACAACGTCAAACAAAAGCATCAAATGTCGCAGATCCACAAGCGAAACGTCGAGGTTTCGAGCTTTTAGATCTGCTACTTTTGTTGTTTTTGAACAGTTGTGGACATAATATGAGGTTGTTCCACTGGACAGAGGGGGCGGGGGGGGGGGGGGGGGGGGGTTACGTGTCTTTGTCTTTTATACCCCCAATCATACACGTTACATAATATCACTGCATCGTTGTGGTTAGATAATATCCAGGTTGAGTTCACTCGTTGTTCTTTCATGTTTCGGGAGCTTTTCTCTTTATCCGACTTTCCCGTTACTCAATATCTTTTCCTTTTCCTCCTTCGTTCGAGTATCCATTGGTTTCCGCCAGAATTTACTCTAGAATTATGTGTGGGACACATTCGGAGAACAGCAGACATACAAGCTCACGTCGCGTCGCAGATGCAATCGTTGTGAGCTTGTAGATCACACTCGTCTTTAAATGCATGGCCTGCTGAATACCGCTAGGTTGAACTGCGCTAATAAAACAAACCACAATGATTCGCGTCCAGACACAGACATCATGTGACGTATACACGACGGTACCATATTTCGTCAGGTCAACAATTTCAGCGTAACACTGTCATGCTGGAGAAGAGATGGCGGAGGAATTCAGCCTCTCTCTCTCTCTCTCTCTCTCTCTCTCTCTCTCTCTCTCTCTCTCTCCTCTCTCTCTCTGACTGGACATTACATCCTGTGTGAGTCATTCATATCGATGCATGCAGTCTTCCCCTGGCTCAGATTACATCTCTGTATGATTTCCTCCTGTGAGTTTCACATTTTGAGGAATTATTTTTATAATACATGGAAATTAGATACAATATGTTGTTGACTAACACTGGAAGTTAAGCATAGACAGAGAGCCAGCCAGAGGTTGAAACTTCATCGTTTCAGTAAAGTAGACAAAGTAGGATAATACAGTATTAATCAGATACCCCAAAAAAAAAGAAGAGGAAAACTCCTATAGAAAAGAAATTAAGCCACTGTAATTGACAATTCACCCATTTTCAACCTATCTTTATAATAATTGGTCCTCACTAATGCACATTTTGGTGTCCTCCCTCTGTGTCTCAGAGGAGGGCTGTGGAGTTCAGTGAACCCGCCTACAGCACCAGTGACGCAGTCGTCAGTTTGTGTATATAATTTGGTGTTAATGCAAGAACAATGGCTTCTATTTCAGCTTGCTAACTTTCCAGGAATCCAAATCCTCAGCTTGGATTCCCCCATCAATGATGTCACTGTCTGGTAGGCGGGGGAAGCGTCCACAGCCCTCCTCTGAGACACAGAGCGAGTAGGAAGAACACATGTGCACTTAAACCTCTCCAACTGATACAAAATGCCACGGCACGACTGGTCTTCAACCAGCCAAAAGGCTCACATGTCTCCCCCTTCTCCGCTCCCTCCACTGGCTCCCGGTTGCGGCCCGCACTGAATACAAAACACTGATGCTTACCTTAAAACTCCCTGTCGCACGTAGAACTACAGACTCACTCACTATAGCTTCCTCACCTCATCAGACTCCACCTAAATGGCTTTAATATATCATCATACCCCGTATACTTTGTTGTACTTCAAATAACGTTAGAGAGAGAGGGAGAGACTTCGGGCTCGGGAATCACAGGTTTGATTCCCGAGCCCAAGCCCGAAGTCTTTAGAGCAGTGGTTCTCAACCTGTGGGCCGGGACCCCCAGAGGGTCCCCAGATATATGTGTAACTAAACAGAATTTAAAGACGTTTTTAGCACCTCTGGTCAAACATTGGTCAAATATTAGAGGCAGAAATTGTGAAAAAAGCAGATCTACAGGCTCACAACGCAGTGAGGCGTTGTGAGCCTGTAGATCTGCTATTTTCACAATAGTGGAGCGGCGTAGCTCTTGAAACATGTCAAATCGTTCAATTTTGCGATACAAACGCCAAACTTGGTAGATATGTTGATTGGTATATTAGAAACAAATCTGGATATCGGGCCATCAAAAATTTAGATTTTTCAAAATGGCCACTGGCGGTTTGTTAAACCTTCCTAAATCACCCTCTAGGAGCGACAGTTTTAGTGATAGGAAGCTGAAATGTTGCATGCTGTGTGTGCATGTTCATGTAAATTGGTTAAAAGGGGTTGTGGCAATGGGAGTGGCCTATCATAAAAAGGTGCATAACTTTGATATAGATGCACAGATTTGCACAAAATGTTGTAGAAAGGTTAGGTTGGTCACGACCCAAATAACATCTGAGTAACTGTTCACACCATCTTCCAAAAAAGGGGTTTGTCATTAGGACCAGTGTAATACCAGTGTAGTACCAGTACAAAACCAGAAGCTCCCTGTGGTCCAAACACCCAGAGGTCGTAGCGGTACGGGGCAGGGTGGAGGAAGCATGGCTTGGCTTTGCATGTGAGCCTACGGTGGAGAGACGTGGGATACTGAACGAGGCCAAACAGCTTCTCTTCAGTACCTATGATAACATCAAGGGGGAGGAACTGATGGAGAGGGTGCAGATAGTCCAGGCAGCGCATGGTGAGAGGCAGTATCCTCATTCAGTATCCCACGTCTCTCCACCGTAGGCTCACATGCAAAGCCAAGCCATGCTTCCTCCACCCTGCCCCGTGCCGCTACGACCTCTGGGTGTTTGGACCACAGGGAGCTTCTGGTTTTGTACTGGTACTACACTGGTATTACACTGGTCCTAATGACAAACCCCTTTTTTGGAAGATGGTGTGAACAGTTACTCAGATGTTATTTGGGTCGTGACCAACCTTTCTACAACATTTTGTGCAAATCTGTGCATCTATATCAAAGTTATGCACCTTTTTATGATAGCCACTCCCATTGCCACACCCCCTTTTAACCAATTGACATGAACATGCACACACAGCATGCAACATTTCAGCTTCCTATCACTAAAACTGTCGCTCCTAGAGGGTGATTTAGGAAGGTTTAACAAACCGCTAGTGGCCATTTTGAAAAATCAAAATTTATGATGGCCCGATATCCAGATTTGTTTCTAATATATCAATCAACATATCTACCAAGTTTGGCGCTTGTATCGCAAAATTGAACGATTTTATAGCCACGCCGCCCTACTACAATGGAATAGATCGAGTCAAACTAAATGTAATGCCAACTCCTACAATTTCAAGTGCTTGTGCAGGGGGTCCCCAGTTAAAATATGATTATTTTGGGGGTCGCAGCCTGAAAAGGTTGAGAACCACTGCATATGTGGTGTGCATCTTAACCACTGCCTACTAGGCCATCTTAGCCTCTTCTAATTTTGCAGAAGGTTCTGCGATCATGACTTCTCTGGAACAGGGTTCCCAGGGTTTGTGTGTTTAATCAGAGCATCTGTCAACAGCGTAATGATTGAATGCATTAAGCTCCCATTATTGGATCACAATATCAGGTCAAGCATCGCCGCGCTGACATGTGTGTCATGAACAGTGCAGTACAGTACAGTACAGTACAGTACAGTACAGTACAGTACAGTGATGGAAGAAGTACTCGCTGCAATATATATAATATATAAATACTGCAATGTAGATATACTCTGTTATGAGTAGAAGTCGTGCAGGGACGTGCAGAGAATGTTAGAGAGGCAGGGGCTGCAATTTCTAAAAGGGCCTTTTGGTGAAAATATTGAAAATAGCAGACCTCCAAACTCACACTGCGACGTGTTGTGAGCTTAGAGGTCGGCTATTTTCAATACTTGATACCACACTAAACTAAGCATAAAAAAGGCAATACTGGAGATGTGGCGTAACGGCATGGATTTCTACACAGAGAGGGCACTTCTTTCAACATAAGAAGATGATGCATTCATCAAGTTCAGGAGAGTTTGGACAAGGCAATTCTCTTGAATGCTGCCTTCAGGTATGGCATGGAAAGAGGGGGCATTTGCATTTCTTTCACCGTAGTAAAAACTGCATTCATGGTTCTGGAGAGGGCACTTTTTTACAGACGGATAAATGGGCATGTCTGTGTGCAGTGGCGTCACACCAAATTCTGGGCCCTGGGTACAAGGATTCACTGCGGGCCCCCTATGAGTGTTAACTATTGAAAAATAGCAGATATATAAGCTCACAGCGCGGCACCGAGTGCCACGCTGCGAGCTTGTAGATCTGCTATTTTTGAAAAACCGTGAAAATGTGTGCAAGAAACCTACGTTTCCATGTCAGTGGTGCTCATAACTTTTTCATGTGAAGGACCCCCAAGATGATATGTATTTGGCCACGGACCCCCATCTCAAAATATTTAGTTCCAGGGACTCCCCCAGAAGCTAAATTTGAGTTACTTGTACAAATGTTCGCTTAAAAAATACATATATTCAAAGATTTGCACACATTTTCACGACTTTTCAAAAATAGCAGATCTACAAGCTCACAGCGCGGCACCGTGTGCCGTGCTGTGAGCTTATATATCTGCTATTTTTCAATAGCTAAAGTTATTAGGGCCCCTCCACCTTGGGCCTTAGTAACTCAGTCCCACTTTCCTACCACTTGTGACGCCCCTGTCTGTGTGTGTGCACGTGCCTGCCCTGTGCCTTTACCCCCCCCCCCTCAGTGGTGGCCGTACGTACGTTCAGTGACACAGAGTTCGTCCACCCCGTCCCGCTCTAAGTTCATGTCCTCGTTCTCATCACACCCAGCTGTGTGACTCCAAGCAGCTCTGTAGGGCAGTGGTTCTCAACCTGTGGGTCGGGACCCCCAGTGGGGTCCCCAAATTATTTTTGGAGGGTCCCCAGATGATTAACTATAATGTGCAACATTGTTTTCTCACTCAACAGTAAACAAACCAACATAAAGTACAAGTGTATAGACTATAGAGGGTATCTAGGGTATGTTTAATACCTCTAAAATTAAAAATTTAAACTTGTGAAAATAGCTACATGCTCATGTGAGGCGTTGTGAGCATGTAGATCGGCTATTTTCACAATAGAACGGTGTTGTACAAAATGTAATGCCTCTACTCTTAGTGCTCGTCAGGGTGGGGGGGGGGTCCCCAGTTAAAATATGATTATTTTGGGCGTCGCGGCCTGTAAAGGTTGAGAACCACTGCTGTAGAGCACCACTGGTCCTGTAACTGTGAGTGTGCAAATGGAACCGAATCCATTCGTTCGCTGATGTAGACGGAGGTAAAATTGCGTGTGGCGATTATTTGAACGTAAGCACAGTTGAAATCTATGTTTTGACCCAGATGGGAAAGATTAGTCGGCATACATTCCTGCGCTCGCGCATGCACACACACGTTCTGTACAGTACAAGCAAATGCTCGCCTACAGACAAATACACACATCCTTATGTCAATGCTTACAGACATAAGCAGACACACACACAATAGGCAGGATAATTGTCATAATTGTGTCAGGTCTGTGATGGGAAAAACAGCAGATCTGGAGTATCTTCTCTTCCTTGTCAGACCAGTAGAACACGTTGAATGGAGTCTAGTGTCTGTCTGTCACACTGTGTGGCCAGCCTTTGGCCTGCGTCAGCAGACAATTTACAAGTTACACTTTAAGACATGTACTTGACGCTCTTAATCCAGAGCTTCAGCAAAGTACAGACACGCACATCAAATGTATAGAAACTAGGTCGTCGTGTTGCGTCTGTAGGATTAGATATTCCTCCAAAACAAACCCCTGAGGTACAGGCTGGCTTTGGGCAGATTGCATAACAATCGGGCAGCGATTGTATCACGATAGAGAGGCCAAGATCTGTTATTATTATTGTAGAGTACGTAGAATATTGGCTATATACTATTTGTCATTAATTCACATATTTATTATTATTATTATCTGTCTATGTATCTATCTGTAGTCTGTCTGTCTGTCTGTCTGTCTGTCTGTCTGTCTGTCTGTCTCTCTCTCTCTCTCTCTTTCTCTCGATATGAACGCGACCACTAAGCATCAGCATGTAATGTATTTGTTTGTGGGTATAGCTACACTATGTTAGTGGGATACAGTACGGGGGCGTGGCTAAGTCCTCAACTGTATATAAGGATAGTGTAGCGCCTCTGTAATCTAGGATCATAGGTAAACCAAGACCCTATCATCATCAGCATAACATTATGATATCAAATGATTTGTGATATGTACATTATGATATCAAATGATTTATGATATGTACATGGAAACTATACAAATTATAGGATGATTTATGATATGTACATGGAAACTATACAAATTATAGGATGATTTATGATATGTACATGGAAACTATACAAATTATAGGATGATTTATGATATGTACATGGAAACTATACAAATTATAGGATGCCAGCTCAACAAATGATCCTGGCATCCTTCTAAATAACATGCTGTCTAAATTACATTTTAGCCTTTGCATAAGACTGCATGGTCGTAAAAGAACATTTACTGTATGCCATGACGATGTTTACAAAACAGCAAAAGGAAAAAAGGAGGAGGATTTGGAGCAGATCTACAATCTCAAAATGTGTTGCTTCACGCCGCGTTTCGAGCTTGTAGATCTGCTATTTTTGATGCTTTTGAGTGATGCTGTACTGCGATCAAGTAGCAGGGCATTTATTTATGGAGGAAAGAAAGGTTGGAATACGGAGATGAGAGGTTTCTGCCCGACAGTGACGAGATAGTGATGGATTCCCAGTGCTTTAATGAGATAGTGATGGATTCACTAACTAACTCTAACCCTAACCCTAACCCTGGATTCCCAGTGCTTTAATGCATAAAACCCATGCAGCCGAATGTAGTTTTTTCTTTCCCTTTTCCTACAAACACTGTTGGTATACGTTATATAACTTGTTGACCCCATCATCATCATCGTGACACTATGGCATATTTAGGAGTCTAGTTGAACACTCTCAGCGTTACCTGTTATGGTCATTCAAGGCTGTGTTTTTGGTAATATTAGTGTCCACTCGTTTTGTACGTCCGTGGCAAAATTGGAATTTTTTCAAAAATGTCCACCACAAGCCAGCATGGCGATGACCCCTGTCTGCTAGACCTTCATCAAGTTAATCTTTTGGCCTGAAGAAGTTTGAGAACCCCTCACATACTAGCAATATAGGTTTTTTCAGAAAAATTAAGAAATTTGTAAAAACGGCCTCAGGTCTTAATAGGTTAATGGGTTAACACCATGCACCTGTGTGGTGTGGTATCTGCTCTCACGCCGCTGTGGGTTAATATTACACTCTCGTTTCTGGCCGAGTTTCCATGTTGTCTCAGCAACAGATATGACCCCAAAAGTAAACCAAACCACTTTGAACTTTACCCCCGTTTCCACGTTTCCAGAAAAAGCACAGCAAACAATTGGCGGGTTGACACAACCTTTCTCCCAATTCTATGAGTCAGTGGTTCTTCTCAAACCATTCTCATGTGAAGGACCCTCCAAATGAATGTGTTTGACTGCGGACCCCGTCTAAAAATAATGTCTGGATTAACATTTTCAAGATTTAACCCCCCACAAGAGCAGGTATACAAGAGCCAAGAGAGGGGCTCATAGCAAGACATTTTAATCAGATTAACTTGAGTCATGCTAACTTTGAATGCAGTTCAACATCAAAGCCACAGAACATTGCATTGAGCCGTTGAAAAGCAGAGATCCAGTCTAGGAGGAAGCCTTTATTAAAACGGACCGCCTTGTTGAGGGAATGAGCTGTGATTGGTGTGTAGGATGAAAGCAATCAGCAGGCTGATAGCTGATTACCAGTGGTAAAAGTAACTAAGTACATTTATATAAGTAAAGTGCAATTTTGAAGTATTTGTACTTTACTTTAGTATGTCCAATTTCCAATATTTTTACTTCCGATACTCCACTACATCTTGTACTTTTACTCCACTCCAAAACTGGTACTTTTTAGAAATCAAATTCAAATGCATCCGAAGAAGCAGGTACTTTTTACAGATAGAAGTAGCGACGTGTTTTGAGCTTGCAGATCTGCTACTTTTGATGCTTTTGTGTGAGGCATTATTAAAAAAAAAAAAATCTCAGAGACAGGAGGTTTAGCTTGACGTGTGACCTTTTGCCTGGATGGGACAGCATGTCTCTGCACAGTCCTGTGGAATCAGTCAGTCGGTCACAGTGTGTCGTTATAGTATCAGTCAGTTGCTGTCACCAAAACTGGCCTCACAGATCAACCTACAACTCGCTGCCCTCTCCATCCACGCACGTCTATTTTTAGACCTGATAGAGGCGGCGTGCTCCACGGCCCGCTGAGAGAGAGGAGTGAACTTTGGAGGGTGAGAGGAGAGGGGAGGGGAGGGGAGGAGAGGAGAGGAGAGGAGAGGAGAGGAGAGGAGAGGAGAGGAGAGGGGAGGGGAGAGGAGAGGAGAGAGGAGAGGAGAGGAGAGGAGGGTGAGAGGAGAGGAGAGGAGAGGAGAGGAGAGGAGAGCACGGGACGTACCGCGTGCGTTTTGTTTGATTTGATTCATCTGCTTTTTGTTTGCTGTGAATCCATTGAGGTCAGCCTCTGTGTTGTCATTGTTTTCTAGGTTAGCGTGACGGGCCGTTCAACCAGCCGTTTAACTCAGCCAGACCTGCATGGGGCCGTTTAACCACTTTAACTCAGCTAGACCTGCATGGGGCCGTTCAACCACTTTAACTCAGCTAGACCTGCATGGGGCCGTTCAACCACTTTAACTCAGCTAGACCTGCATGGGGCCGTTCAACCACTTTAACTCAGCCAGACCTGAGGGCCATTCTGATAACTATGCCTGCTCTAAACCAGTTGTTCTTTCAAGACTTTTCAATTTGTTTTAGCAGATGTAGGCCAACAAGCTCAAAAATAGCAGATGTACAAGCTCACAGTATTTCTGCTGAGCTTGTATATCTGCTATTTTTGAGTAGCCAACACTAGAATCTCAAAATGAGTTTCCCCCTTGAACTTTAGATTCATGTTTTAGTTTTTATTTTATTCCTGTCACGTGAATGTTGTGTCTTCTGCAGACTGGTCTGGCTGATGTACAAGCTCACAACGTGTTGCATTGTGAGCTTGTAGATCAACGGTACATTCTACATACTGAGTGAGTGCTTTCTACCTTTGGTACTTTGAATACATTTCTTTATACCACTACTTTTATACTTTTACTCAAGTACATTTTGAGTTACTAAAAAGTGTATTTCTGCATTGCAGCATCGACATCGATACACTTTTACTTAAGTAAAGCATTTGAGTACTTTTTCCGCCACACTAGGCTTCAGTAACAAAACAATCTCTGAAAAGCTTTCTTCATTTTGGGTCTGCGTTTGCATTGCGGTGGTGGTGGTTCTGCTGCACTGCAGACACCTTCCAACAAAGCAACTTCTTACCACCGTAATCCTTCAGAAAGATGCAGTAAGATGCAGTTAGTTGGCAAAATATCCCACTGCCCCCCCCCCCCCCCCCCCCCCCATCCCGCAGAGAGAGAGAGAGAGGGGGGGGGGGACGTCCTACCTAAATGCCAGAAATAGCAGATTGAGAGTGCATGTGTTTTGAGAGTGCATGTGTTCCCCGTCTCTTGCCTTCCTGTGTGGCTTGTGGAAGGAAGTGGTGAATCTAATCAAACAGGCAGGGTCTAAATGAAGGCCTTTGTTCCTGGCTGGCTTATCGGCTCCAGGCAGGATTCTCTCTGCATAGATAAACCTCCACCGGCTGTCAGTCAGTCTGTCACGTCACGTCACGTCACGTCACGTCACGTCACGTCACGTCACGTCACGTCACGTCACACTTTTACCCTTCTCATATCTCCGTCACCGTTGCCCCTATCCGTGCCAAACTTTGCACACACACACTCCTTGGCTGCCAAACCACAACCTCCACCCCTCATTTCTCACATCGACCCCTCTTCTAGCGCCACCATGAGGCCGATTTTTGCGAAACACATTTTGGACACTGCTCCTACGAATGTTGTGTGTTTCTTAGTTAGTTTGGGTCGCGGCATCGCGGCATCACGCGGCACAACAAACTTAGAAGTTGACGTGCCGTGCACGCAGCAGGATGCGCTCAAAGGTAGAAGTAAAAACTAAAACACTATAGCTGCGTACTTTATTATTCTGCGTCAGGCAGAAACCTGCGATCTCCAAGTGTTCAGTTTTTTAAAGCGCGCGCGCGCACACAGACACACAGACACACACACACACGCGCGCGCGCACACGCACACACACACACGCACGCACGCACGCGCACGCACGCACGCACGCACACGCGCACACGCACACGCACACGCACACGCACACACACACACACGCACGCACGCACGCACGCACGCACGTGCACGCACGCACGCGCGCGCGCGTGCACACACACACACACACACACACACACACACCTCAGTAAAGGCTGTGAAACTGGCCACTGAAAGTCCCAGGCGCCTGCTGTTCCCCCGTGTGGCCTGTAGGGGTCAGTGTAGCTCCACAGCAGCAGTGAGTGAGTGAAGCTCTAGGATCAATAGTTCTCCCTGCACCCTCAGTCTTATTTAATGACTGCACATCTATTCTGGAGCAAGGGTTAGGGTTAGGGCTAACCCTAACCCTAACCCTAACCCTAACCCTAACCCTAACCCTCAGTCTTATTTAATGACTGCACATCTATTCTGGAGCAGGGTTAGGGCTAACCCTAACCCTAACCCTAACCCTAACCCTGACCCTCAGTCTTATTTAATGACTGCACATCTATTCTGGAGCAAGGGTTAGGGTTAGGGCTAACCCTAACCCTAACCCTAACCCTAACCCTAACCCTAACCCTCAGTCTTATTTAATGACTGCACATCTATTCTGGAGCAGGGTTAGGGCTAACCCTAACCCTAACCCTAACCCTAACCCTGACCCTCAGTCTTATTTAATGACTGCACATCTATTCTGGAGCAAGGGTTAGGGTTAGGGCTAACCCTAACCCTAACCCTAACCCTAACCCTAACCCTAACCCTGACCCTCAGTCTTATTTAATGACTGCACATCTATTCTGGAGCAAGGGTTAGGGTTAGGGCTAACCCTAACCCTAACCCTAACCCTAACCCTAACCCTAACCCTGACCCTCAGTCTTATTTAATGACTGCACATCTATTCTGGAGCAAGGGTTAGGGTTAGGGTTAGGGTTAGGGTTAGGGCTAACCCTAACCCTAACCCTAACCCTAACCCTAACCCTAACCCTAACCCTCAGTCTTATTTAATGACTGCACATCTATTCTGGAGCAAGGGTTAGGGTTAGGGTTAGGGTTAGGGTTAGGGCTAACCCTAACCCTAACCCTAACCCTAACCCTAACCCTAACCCTAACCCTAACCCTGACCCTAACCCTCAGTCTTATTTAATGACTGCACATCTATTCTGGAGCAAGGGTTAGGGTTAGGGCTAACCCTAACCCTAACCCTAACCCTAACCCTAACCCTAACCCTAACCCTAACCCTAACCCTAACCCTCAGTCTTATTTAATGACTGCACATCTATTCTGGAGCAAGGGTTAGGGTTAGGGCTAACCCTAACCCTAACCCTAACCCTAACCCTAACCCTAACCCTAACCCTCAGTCTTATTTAATGACTGCACATCTATTCTGGAGCAAGGGTTAGGGCTAACCCTAACCCTAACCCTAACCCTAACCCTAACCCTAACCCTAACCCTAACCCTCAGTCTTATTTAATGACTGCACATCTATTCTGGAGCAGGCTGGTACATTACAGATCAGTGTGTGGCGGAGAAGAACCACTTGGATTTCAGACTCCACCCATTAAAGACCCGAGGCCGATTCTCTGAATACCTTCTAAACCAGTGGTTACAAAAGTATAGTGAAAACGGCAGATCTACAAGCACACAGCGTGTGCGCTTGTAGATCAGCTGGTGTGGTGTGGTGTAGTGTGGTGTGTTGTGGTGTAGTGTGGTGTGGTGCTAAAACTGCAGTCGAAAAGTGGCTTTAGATACTCTGTTTACTTTGCACTCTAAGTAACCCTGCCTCCTGTTGCTTGAGGAAAGCAGATTTACAAGCTGAGTTACTAGGGCCCAAGGTGGAGGTTTTGAAAAGTCGTGAAAATGTGTGCAAATCTTTGAATATGTGTATTTTTTAAGCGAACATTTGTAAGTCAAATTTTGCTTCTGGGGGGGTCCCTGGAACTTAATATTCTGAGATGGTGGTCCGTGGCCACATACATGTCATTTTGGGGGTCCTTCACATGAAAAGGTTTGAGCACCACTGATATAGAAACATGTTTTTTCTTTCTTCAAAAAACCTTGGAAGGATTTGAAATATTCAAAGAAATATTCAAAGAAATGTTCATGATTTTAAAGCACAAAATAATGTGTAATAATGCGTTCCCAGTCTAAATGGGTTAAACCCCCTCCCCCTATGAAGAACATTCATGGGGGGGGGCAGGGCCCAGGATTTGGTGCGACACCCCTGAGGGGACACGATAAAACAGGCAGCGCATGATAAACGTGATCTGGAGATGTTGTAACCGCTCATTTACAAAGTGTGTGTGTGTGTGTGTGTGTGTGTGTGTGTGTGTGTGTGTGTGTGTGTGTGTGTGTGTGTGTGTGTGTGTGTGTGTGTGTGTGTGTGTGTGTGTGTGTGTGTGTGTGTGTGTGTGTGTGTGTGTGTGTGTGTGTGTGCGCGCCGTTTGGCTGTGATGTAACCACGACTCACTCAAATTGAGTTTTGACCTAATGAGATCAGCAGGCTGATGTGTGCATATGGACTCAATCAGGAGGACAATTCAGACTATATAAAGTCTCTCCTCTGTCCCTCTGGTAGAGCGGCCCAGTCGGAAGGTTCAATCCCCAGGCTCCTTGTGACTGCGTGTCAAAGTGCCCCTGAGCAAGACACTCATTCATTGACTGTCTTAAACCCCCATATCGTGACCCCATATCGTGACCCCATATCGTGACCCTATATTGTGACCCCATATCGTGACCCTATATCGTGACCCTATATCGTGACCCTATATCGTGACCCTATATCGTGACCCTATATCGTGACCCTATATCGTGACCCTATATCGTGACCCTATATCGTGACCCTATATCGTGACCCTATATCGTGACCCTATATCGTGACCCTATATCGTGACCCCATATCGTGACCCTATATCGTGACCCTATATCGTGACCCTATATCGTGACGATGTTGTGTGCTTGAATTGAAGTGTTTTTTGAATTGGAATCTTAAAAGTAACAGTTGTGGACTTAATGAGGTTCTCACCTGACTGAGATTACATACTTCATTAACCGGGGTCCGCTTGGGGTCTTTGTATACTTGGTGCCCTCCCCTTTTCCCTCTGCTGTAAATACACTGGACAACTACTGTAACTTCAACTACTGTAACTGTAAATACACTGGACAACTACTGTAACTGTAAATACACTGGACAACTACTGTAACTGTAAACACACTGGACAACTACTGTAACTGTAAATACACTGGACAACTACTGTAACTGTAAACACACTGGACAACTACTGTAACTGTAAACACACTGGACAACTACTGTAACTGTAAATACACTGGACAACTACTGTAACTTCAAGGGTATGGAAATAATGTCAGGGTTTGGTTTATCAATCTGCCCTCTTTTTTTTGTTTTGTTTGTTTGATTGACCCTGAGCAATGATACACCACACGCATCTCTCTCTCTCTCTCTCTCTCTCTCTCTCACTCTCTCTCACACACACACACACACACACACACACACACACACACACACACACACACACACACACACACACACACACACACACACACATAATGTACACATGCACACAAACAGGCACGTGCACACATAGACATCAAAGGGGGCTCGAGCCCCTGCCCTTTACCCGTCTATAAAAAGTGCCCTCTCCAGACCATGAATGCAGTTTTTACTGTGGTGAAAGAAACGCAAACGTCCTCTTTCCATGCCATACCTGAAGGCAGCATTCAAGAGAACTGTCTTGTCCAAACTCTCCTGAACCTTAATGCAGCATCTTATGTTGAAAGAATTGCCCTCTCTGTGTAGAAATCCATGTCGTTACGCCACATCTCCAGTATTCACTTGATAATCAAGTCTTGATTATGCTTAGTTCAGTGTGGTATCAAGCACCGAAAATAGCCGACCTCCAAGCTCACAACGCGTCGCGCTGCGGCGCGTTGTGAGCTCGGAGGTCTGCGATTTTCAATATTTCCACCAAAAGGCCCTTTTAGAAATTCTCAGCCGCTGCCTCTCTAACATTCTCTGCACGTCCCTGCACACAAACACATGCACTCTGTCTTTCGCTTTTGTTGTCTTATCACATGTGTACAGGGTAAAGGTGCAAAAGAGGGTGTGACATGTCTTGTTTCGTACAAAGCTCCCAACGTTCTGCAGTTTGTCGAAAAGAAACCGTCAACAAACCAGAGGTAAACAAAGTCACACATGGCAAGAAGACAACAATGTCAAATATACTCGTACTTCCTGTCCTCTCTGGCAAGTGGAAACCTCATATTATGAACAAAACTATGACTTTACAGGATTCAAATTAAAATGGGGAGATAAGAGGTTTTGTGGCCGAACAGCGAGGATATCTACTGTACGCTGCATGATATCTACTGTACGCTGCATGATATCTACTGTACGCTGCATGATATCTACTGTACGCTGCATGATATCTACTGTACGCTGCAGGGTCAGAAATAGAAGTCCATTGAAGCGCAGTGTGCTGGTGGTGCCAGGAGGGAACACATTATAAATAGTATAATATATAATAGAAGTCCATTGAAGCAGAGTGTGCTTGTGGTGCCAGTAGGGAACACATTATAAATAGCAGCAGATATAGAATCTCAGTCTCTTGTGCAGGTGAAGACAAACAACACTTGGCAGGCATTCGTATCGCCACTGTCGGGAGGCAAGAAACCTCTTATCTTATCTCCATATTCTAACATTTTATAGCCCCGTTTCCACTGTAGGGCCAAACCAGAACTAGAACCAAGAACTTTCCAGAACCAAGAACTTTCAAGAACCTGTGAAGTTCCCGGGACCAAGTTCTGCTTATGTTTCCATATGACCAGAACTAACCGGGAAGGTCCCAACCCGCCCATAGGTTCCCAGAACTAAAGTTTAGTTCTACCTCAGGAGCAGGACCTAAAAAAGGTTCCAGGAACCTGGTCTGGAACCGGGCCGTACGCAATGGAAACAAAACCAGAACCAAAAGGAAATGGGTTCAGGTTCCTGAAAGTTCTGGTTCCACCTTGCAGTGGAAAAGGGGCTTTTTTGTGTGTGTGTTTTTCTTTTTGTAAAATGAATGCCCTGCTTGATCAAACAACAGCGTCACACAAAAGCAGCAAAAGTAGCAGATCTACAAGTTCGAAACGCAACGCGAAGTGACGTGTTTCGAGCTTGTAGGTCTGCAACTTTTGCTGCTTTTTGAATTTTAATCCTAAAAGTAACGCTTTTGGACATAGGTTTCAACACGACAGAGACAGATATCAGACATGTAAGTGTGTTGTGTACATTAAGTGGTATTTCTAGTGCAACAGTAGTGGACTGAAAACACGCACACGCACGCACGCATGCACGCACGCACACACACACTACACACACACACACACACACACACACACACACACACACACACACACACACACACACACACACACACACACACACACACACACACACACACGTTGGTTTGTTTTTTAGAGTAATATCAGCAGGTCTTTTGACTGTGTGTTTAAGACTTTGACCTTGAGCAGCTGGTCGTTGTGTTTTCATAGCTGTGTGTGTGTGTGTGTGTGTGTGTGTGTGTGTGTGTGTGTGTGTGTGTGTGTGTGTGTGTGTGTGTGTGTGTGTGTGTGTGTGTGTGTGTGTGTGTGTGTGTGTGTGTGTGTGTGTGTGTGTGTGTGTGTGTGTGTGTGTGTGACAGTGTCACAGCACCAATGGGTCCTCTGTGCGTTCTTCTTCTCCAGACCGGTTCAAACCAGATGTTGAGGAAGCAGAGGTTTCAAAGAAACGCGGCCTTGATTGTGATAAATGGCAGCGTTGGGCAGACAAACACATCGTCATAGTGTGACCTGGAACACTCCCTACATCTGGCTTAATGTGTGTGTATATAGGCCTATTCATTTGTAACGTTATGTGTAGATGCCACAAGTGAATACCTATGTATTTTTTAAGCGAACATTTGTAACTCAAAATTTTGCTTCTGGGGGGTCCCTGGAACTAAATATTTTGAGATGCGGGTCCGTGGCCAAATACATATCATTTTGGGGTCCTTCACATGAAAAGGTTTGAGAACCACTGACATAGAAACATAGGTTTTTCAAAAAACCTTCAAAGACATTTTCACGATTCTTCAAAAATAGCAGATCTACAAGCTCACAGAGCGGCGCTCGCAGCGCGGCACTCGGTGCCGCGCGGCACTCTGTGCCGCGCTGTGAGCTTGTAGATCTGCTATTTTTCAATAGTTAAAGCACAAAATAATGCAGTGAATCCTTGTACCCAGGGCCCAGCTTTCCAGGTTACCCCACAAGCTGTTCAAGCTTAGTAATAATTACAGTGGTAATAATCAGAAGACATGCCGAAAATATCTTCCATATCATCTCTGTCAAAACCAGCGTGTAGATCTGACTTTCGTAAGGGCATTCATTTAAGGATTAAGGTTTGATATGCAGGCTGTCTGTCAAACACGCTGGGAATGTCCTCAACTCTCTCTCACACGCACGCACGCACGCACGCACGCACGCACGCACGCACGCACGCACGCACGCACGCACGCACACACACACACACACACACACACACACACACACACACACACACACACAGTACACACACACACACACACACACTGTAGGGTATTGTAATGTCAGCAGCAGCAGGTTTGTTTGGGTGTAAAATACAGAGTGTTTATTTGACAACATGCCTGCTGTGCCAAGAGGCAGTGTTGCCATGTCTGCTTATTCTAAGCCTCTTTGGGCTTATTGTTTTCTTTTTTCTGTCAAGTGGCCTACAGTACATCTGCTTGTACATTTTCTTTTAGTTTTCTTGTTTTTGTGTGTGTGTGTGTGTGTGTGTGTGTGTGTGTGTGTGTGTGTGTGTGTGTGTGTGTGTGTGTGTGTGTGTGTGTGTGTGTGTGTGTGTGTGTGTGTGCCTGTGTGTGTGGGGGGGGCTTCTTTCATAATATGTAGTTACTTATTTGGGCTTGTTTCAGCTTAACCACTTTATACATTGACTATTTGGGTCACGGTGCGACGCGTTGTGAGCTTGTAGATAGAATATATCTAGATCTTTTTTTTCTATCTTTTTTTTTTATCTTTCCCCGGAACAAAATATTGTCCGCAGGGGTTCCTTGACATGAAAATATTATATATATATATATATATAAAATATATATAAAAAAACACTTGCTGAAAAACTAAAACAACACTAAATTTGGACTTATCGGTCCTTGGTCGCTTATTTTGGCCTTGTTTTCACAAACCTGGCTGCTTGTTTCTCTCTCAGAATCTGGCAACCCTACCCGGAAGCCTCCAGCTGAGTATTGACTACAAACATGGCTGAACTTTACGTCTGAACTGACCTTAAGCAGCTGGACATTTATTAACCCTTTAAGACCTGAGGCCATTCTAAAAAACATGTCTTCTAAATCAGAGGTTCACAAACTTGTTTCTCTCAGGGCACCCCATGAATATTGTTTTAATCCGAGGCACCCCTACATTATAATGTTCACTCCCAGCACCTTATATTTATAGCGTATCGTTGTTGTCAGGTGGAAACCTTGTATGTCCAAAACAGTTCGTTTTGTATTTAACATCTATAATCTATAAAATGTACTAAACTAGTGAAAACAGATGCAAGGCGTTGTGTGCTTGTAGATCGTCTGTTTTCACTAGTTTTGTGCGACAGTCTTGTATGATGAAGCAGGGCTTTGCTTTACCAAAAGACGTACACATTTGAAACTTGGAGATACGAGGTTTCTGCCCGACAGTGACGATATTTTAGTGATTATGTTGTGCATTGAGATAACAGCCATTTTGGTTAGAACTGACTGAAAATAACTTTGTACACTTCAAGTTTAAAATGATGACTGCCCTAACCCTGGACTGCCGTCACGGCACCCCAGGGTGCCCCGTCACCCACTTTGAAAACCCCTGTTCTAAATAGGAAAGTTTTTCTGAAAAGATTTTGCTATGTCAGTGGTGCTCAAAACCTTTTCAGTGAATGTTTTAAATCAGCTCTGAGTGTGTAGATCTGATATTTCCACTGTGGTAAATTATGTGATTCATAGAAACAATTATGCAAAAAAAAAAAAAGATCTAGATTATCTGAAAATAAATGTGATTATGTAATAATAGTTTTGACCGCTACCGTGTCCACTTCTACTTTCGCTCTCTCTCTTACTCTCTCCCCCTCTCATTCTCTCTCTCTCTCTCTCTCTCTCATTCTCTCCCTCCTCTCTCATTCCTTCGCTCCCGCTCCTCCCCTTCTCTCTCTCTCTTCAGCAGCGCTTCTCAACCTTTTTTACGCGACCCCCAAAATAATCATATTTTAACTGGGGACCCCCCCACCCTGACAAGCACTAAGAGTTGAGGCATAACATTTTGTAAAACATGGTTCATGGTACATTGCGAGGCGTTGTGAGCATGTAGATCGTCTATTTTCACACTTTCTGCCTCTAATATTTGAAAATTTGGCCAATGTTTAATTTATAGAGGTATTAAAAAGTCCTTAAATTGTCACTTTAGAAATGTCCAGTTACACTTAAACTGTATATTGGTTTGTTTGCTTTAGTGAGAAAACAATGTCAGACATAAGTTAATCATCTGGGGACCCCCCCAAAATAATTCGGGGACCCCCCTGGGGTCCCGACCCACAGGTTGAGAACCAGTGTTGTACAGTACGGCCGCTGGGTTTTTCCTCCCTCCTCGTTTCTCGTCTTCCCGGCGGTGTTTTAATGGAGCTGCACTCGCTCACGTGTCTCCTAGTCTTAAATCATCTCTCTCTCTCTCTCTCTCTCTCTCTCTCTCTCTCTCTCTCTCTCTCTCTCCCCCCCCCCCCCCCCGCCCCCCCCCCCCGCTGGCCCACTGACCCACCTATGCCCGCTTCTTGTGACCGACTGGCCTTCTTCCCCCACGTGCCACGTAAATAAAACACGATCTACGTTGGCACGCATACAGGCATATTACTGTGTACACACACACACACACACACACACACACACACACACACACACACACACACACACACACACACACACACACACACTCTCTCTCTCTCTCACACACACACACACACACACACACACACACACACACACACACACACACACGCATTATGCACAGGCTTCAGCGCTTACATTACAGTATAAATTTCAATGTACAGATTATAGACCATATTAGATTAGTTTTTTATAAAAGAAGGCCTAACAATATAAACAATACAACAACAACACAAAGAGACGCCAGACTAAAGTGCATATAAAACGTGAGTAATTAACCTATCATACAAGATTTGGACACATTATATAAAGCTTGTAAAAAGTTGAGCAGTCATGGAGGTGACCCGTGATGGGACCCCAGATATATTTGAATGTTGCTGGACTGTCCTGTTTATTGCAACGCGGCCTCTCCTAGTGATATCCTAACCATACCCTAACCCTAACTCCTAGTGTATTAGTGATATCCTAACCATACCCTAACCCTAACTCCTAGTGTATTAGTGATATCCTAACCATACCCTAACCCTCTCCTAGTGATATCCTAACCATACCCTAACCCTAACTCCTAGTGTATTAGTGATATCCTAACCATACCCTAACCCTAACTCCTAGTGTATCAGTGATATCCTAACCATACCCTAACCCTAACCCTCTCCTAGTGTATCAGTGATATCCTAACCATACCCTAACCCTAACTCCTAGTGTATTAGTGATATCCTAACCATACCCTAACCCTAACTCATTCAGCCATCTCCTAGTGTATTAGTGATATCCTAACCATACCCTGACCCTAACTCATTCAGCCATCTCCTAGTGTATTAGTGATATCCTAACCATACCCTAACCCACTCATTCAGCCATCCAGTGAAACATATTATATACGGTCTACTTTTGGCACTTGAAGTGCATTTTGAAACCAATACTTTTATACTTTTACTCAAGTAATTTTTTTATTATGGACTATTATTATTTGTAACAGATTATTTCTACATTGCAATATTGATTATTTTATTTAAAGGAGTAGTTCACCCCAAAATGACTTTTTTTCTATTGATTACTCATGCCATGGAGACTTGAGTTCAAGAATGTGACAAATACAAAAAAATATATATTATTGAACTCAAGTCTCCATGGCATGAGTAATCAATAGAAAAAAAGTCATTTTGGGGTGAACTGCTCCTTTAAGTAAGAAACGTCAGTACTTTTTTCCACCTGCTGCACTGGAGTTGAGTGTCACCCTCACACCCCCCCCCCCCCCCCCCCCCCCCAGACTGAGATCATTACGGTGAGAGGAAAACTAAATGAGTGTTTACAGCATCACAGCAGTGTTGAGGAGGAGACCTTGATCCTTTTAGCAAACATTTGCTTTGTTTTCTGGCCTGTAATTATGCAGCGTTGTTGATATTATGTCTGTGCGTCTAAATTGGGACCCGCTGAGCAGGCCTCGGATTGGCTGGGACTGTCGGCTCAAACGTTGTTTCTCAGAGTGAGGTCTGGGCAGGGCTCGTTCTAGGACTCATGCAGGTGGCCCCCTACTGACGGATGTGCGCACGAAGCACGCAACAATTTTGGTGTTTATTGTGAACGTCAGGTCGCAGTTACTATCAAAACCTCCACCGGCTGTCCGTCCGTCAGTCTGTCCGTCTGTCCGTCACATCACACTTTTCCCCTACTCATATCTCCGCTACCGTTGCCCCGATCCATGCCAAACTTTGCACACACACTACTTGGCTGCCAAACCCCTCATTTCTGACATAGCCCTCTTCTAGCGCCACCATGAGGCCGATTCTTGCAAGACACATTTTTGGACACTGCTCCTACAGATTTTGCCCTAAAATCACGTCCCATTTCCCATATTCCCTCCTGATTGGCTACCATTGCCTTCTAAAGTGTGTCTATGCGTCCTGACGGTCGCTTATCTCCCGTTTAGGGAGTCTTACTGGTTTTTAGTTTAGTTTTTTGAGGATACGGGTGTCTTTAAAGATAGCATTCCATTTTGCTTTGGTTTTGGGTTGTCTCTTTCCAGTATGTTAGGTATTTTTCTTTTTGTTTTCTTATAATAATAAGTCACAGGGATTCAGTAGTTGACTAATGCATTAATATAAATGAAACTATACTTGCAAAGTGGAAGCACAGGATTTCTGATGAAGCCGGTCAACTGGACATATGTATACTGTATATACAGTATATAATATACTGTATATACAGTATATAATATACTGTATGGCCTGAGTGTTTGGTGCCACCAAGACTGTGGGAGGACCAGCAGGACATCGTTTAGATGTGTTGTGTTTGAATGGAGAGGATGAAGCTTTAGACATGGAATGGATGGAGGTTTAGATGTGTTGTGTTTGAATGGAGAGGATGAAGCTTTAGACATGGAATGGATGGAGGTTTAGATGTGTTGTGTTTGAATGGAGAGGATGAAGCTTTAGACATGGAATGGATGGAGGTTTAGATGTGTTGTGTTTGAATGGAGAGGATGAAGCTTTAGACATGGAATGGATGGAGGTTTAGATGTGTTGTGTTTGAATGGAGAGGATGAAGCTTTAGACATGGAATGGATGGAGGTTTAGATGTGTTGTGTTTGAATGGAGAGGATGAAGCTTTAGACATGGAATGGATGGAGGTTTAGATGTGTTGTGTTTGAATGGAGAGGATGAAGCTTTAGACATGGAATGGATGGAGGTTTAGATGTGTTGTGTTTGAATGGAGAGGATGAAGCTTTAGACATGGAATGGATGAAGGTTTAGATGTGTTGTGTTTGAATGGAGAGGATGAAGCTTTAGACATGGAATGGATGGAGGTTTAGATGTGTTGTGTTTGAATGGAGAGGATGAAGCTTTAGACATGGAATGGATGAAGGTTTAGATGTGTTGTGTTTGAATGGAGAGGATGAAGCTTTAGACATGGAATGGATGAAGGTTTAGATGTGTTGTGTTTGAATGGAGAGGATGAAGCTTTAGACATGGAATGGATGGAGGTTTAGATGTGTTGTGTTTGAATGGAGAGGATGAAGCTTTAGACATGGAATGGATGAAGGTTTAGATGTGTTGTGTTTGAATAGAGAGGATGAAGCTTTAGACATGGAATGGATGAAGGTTTAGATGTGTTGTGTTTGAATGGAGAGGATGAAGCTTTAGACATGGAATGGATGGAGGTTTAGATGTGTTGTGTTTGAATGGAGAGGATGAAGCTTTATACATGGAATGGATGGAGGTTTAGATGTGTTGTGTTTGAATGGAGAGGATGAAGCTTTATACATGGAATGGATGGAGGTTTAGATGTGTTGTGTTTGAATGGAGAGGATGAAGCTTTAGACATGGAATGGATGGAGGTTTAGATGTGTTGTGTTTGAATGGAGAGGATGAAGCTTTAGACATGGAATTGGATGAAGGTTTAGATGTGTTGTGTTTGAATGGAGAGGATGAAGCTTTAGACATGGAATGGATGGAGGTTTAGATGTGTTGTGTTTGAATGGAGAGGATGACGCTTTAGACATGGAATGGATGAAGGTTTAGATGTGTTGTGTTTGAATGGAGAGGATGAAGCTTTAGACATGGAATGGATGGAGGTTTAGATGTGTTGTGTTTGAATTGAGAGGATGAAGCTTTAGACATGGAATGGATGGAGGTTTAGATGTGTTGTGTTTGAATGGAGAGGATGAAGCTTTAGACATGGAATGGATGAAGGTTTAGATGTGTTGTGTTTGAATGGAGAGGGTGAAGCTTTAGACATGGAATGGATGGAGGTTTAGATGTGTTGTGTTTGAATGGAGAGGGTGAAGCTTTAGACATGGAATGGATGGAGGTTTAGATGTGTTGTGTTTGAATGGAGAGGATGAAGCTTTAGACATGGAATGGATGGAGGTTTAGATGTGTTGTGTTTGAATGGAGAGGATGAAGCTTTAGACATGGAATGGATGGAGGTTTAGATGTGTTGTGTTTGAATGGAGAGGATGAAGCTTTAGACATGGAATGGATGGAGGTTTAGATGTGTTGTGTTTGAATGGAGAGGATGAAGCTTTAGACATGGAATGGATGGAGGTTTAGATGTGTTGTGTTTGAATGGAGAGGATGAAGCTTTAGACATGGAATGGATGAAGGTTTAGATGTGTTGTGTTTGAATGGAGAGGATGAAGCTTTAGACATGGAATGGATGAAGGTTTAGATGTGTTGTGTTTGAATGGAGAGGATGAAGCTTTAGACATGGAATGGATGGAGGTTTAGATGTGTTGTGTTTGAATGGAGAGGATGAAGCTTTAGACATGGAATGGATGGAGGTTTAGATGTGTTGTGTTTGAATGGAGAGGATGAAGCTTTAGACATGGAATGGATGAAGGTTTAGATGTGTTGTGTTTGAATGGAGAGGATGAAGCTTTAGACATGGAATGGATGGAGGTTTAGATGTGTTGTGTTTGAATGGAGAGGATGAAGCTTTAGACATGGAATGGATGAAGGTTTAGATGTGTTGTGTTTGAATGGAGAGGATGAAGCTTTAGACATGGAATGGATGAAGGTTTAGATGTGTTGTGTTTGAATGGAGAGGATGAAGCTTTAGACATGGAATGGATGAAGGTTTAGATGTGTTGTGTTTGAATGGAGAGGATGAAGCTTTAGACATGGAATGGATGGAGGTTTAGATGTGTTGTGTTTGAATGGAGAGGATGAATCTTTAGACATGGAATGGATGAAGGTTTAGATGTGTTGTGTTTGAATGGAGAGGATGAATCTTTAGACATGGAATGGATGGGGGTTTAGATGTGTTGTGTTTGAATGGAGAGGATGAAGCTTTAGACATGGAATGGATGGAGGTTTAGATGTGTTGTGTTTGAATGGAGAGGATGAAGCTTTAGACATGGAATGGATGAAGGTTTAGATGTGTTGTGTTTGAATGGAGAGGATGAAGCTTTAGACATGGAATGGATGGAGGTTTAGATGTGTTGTGTTTGAATGGAGAGGATGAAGCTTTAGACATGGAATGGATGAAGGTTTAGATGTGTTGTGTTTGAATGGAGAGGATGAAGCTTTAGACATGGAATGGATGGAGGTTTAGATGTGTTGTGTTTGAATGGAGAGGATGAAGCTTTAGACATGGAATGGATGGAGGTTTAGATGTGTTGTGTTTGAATGGAGAGGATGACGCTTTAGACATGGAATGGATGAAGGTTTAGATGTGTTGTGTTTGAATGGAGAGGATGAAGCTTTAGACATGGAATGGATGAAGGTTTAGATGTGTTGTGTTTGAATGGAGAGGATGAAGCTTTAGACATGGAATGGATGGAGGTTTAGATGTGTTGTGTTTGAATGGAGAGGATGAAGCTTTAGACATGGAATGGATGGAGGTTTAGATGTGTTGTGTTTGAATGGAGAGGATGAAGCTTTAGACATGGAATGGATGGAGGTTTAGATGTGTTGTGTTTGAATGGAGAGGATGAAGCTTAGACATGGAATGGATGGAGGTTTAGATGTGTTGTGTTTGAATGGAGAGGGTGAAGCTTTAGACATGGAATGGATGGAGGTTTAGATGTGTTGTGTTTGAATGGAGAGGGTGAAGCTTTAGACATGGAATGGATGGAGGTTTAGATGTGTTGTGTTTGAATGGAGAGGATGAAGCTTTAGACATGGAATGGATGAAGGTTTAGATGTGTTGTGTTTGAATGGAGAGGATGAAGCTTTAGACATGGAATGGATGGAGGTTTAGATGTGTTGTGTTTGAATGGAGAGGATGAAGCTTTAGACATGGAATGGATGGAGGTTTAGATGTGTTGTGTTTGAATGGAGAGGATGAAGCTTTAGACATGGAATGGATGAAGGTTTAGATGTGTTGTGTTTGAATGGAGAGGATGAAGCTTTAGACATGGAATGGATGGAGGTTTAGATGTGTTGTGTTTGAATGGAGAGGATGAAGCTTTAGACATGGAATGGATGGAGGTTTAGATGTGTTGTGTTTGAATGGAGAGGATGAAGCTTTAGACATGGAATGGATGGAGGTTTAGATGTGTTGTGTTTGAATGGAGAGGATGAAGCTTTAGACATGGAATGGATGAAGGTTTAGATGTGTTGTGTTTGAATGGAGAGGATGAAGCTTTAGACATGGAATGGATGGAGGTTTAGATGTGTTGTGTTTGAATGGAGAGGATGAAGCTTTAGACATGGAATGGATGGAGGTTTAGATGTGTTGTGTTTGAATGGAGAGGATGAAGCTTTAGACATGGAATGGATTGAGGTTTAGATGTGTTGTGTTTGAATGGAGAGGATGAAGCTTTAGACATGGAATGGATGGAGGTTTAGATGTGTTGTGTTTGAATGGAGAGGATGAAGCTTTAGACATGGAATGGATGGAGGTTTAGATGTGTTGTGTTTGAATGGAGAGGATGAAGCTTTAGACATGGAATGGATGGAGGTTTAGATGTGTTGTGTTTGAATGGAGAGGATGAAGCTTTAGACATGGAATGGATGGAGGTTTAGATGTGTTGTGTTTGAATGGAGAGGATGAAGCTTTAGACATGGAATGGATGGAGGTTTAGATGTGTTGTGTTTGAATGGAGAGGATGAAGCTTTAGACATGGAATGGATGAAGGTTTAGATGTGTTGTGTTTGAATGGAGAGGATGAAGCTTTAGACATGGAATGGATGGAGGTTTAGATGTGTTGTGTTTGAATGGAGAGGATGAAGCTTTAGACATGGAATGGATGAAGGTTTAGATGTGTTGTGTTTGAATAGAGAGGATGAAGCTTTAGACATGGAATGGATGAAGGTTTAGATGTGTTGTGTTTGAATGGAGAGGATGAAGCTTTAGACATGGAATGGATGAAGGTTTAGATGTGTTGTGTTTGAATGGAGAGGATGAAGCTTTAGACATGGAATGGATGGAGGTTTAGATGTGTTGTGTTTGAATAGAGAGGATGAAGCTTTAGACATGGAATGGATGAAGCCTCCGTGTTCTCTCTCTATTTCTCTATATCGTCGTTGTCGGGTGAAAACCTTGTATGTCCAAAAACCGTTGGTTTTGCATTTATCTTTAGAAAAATTATTTAAACTAGTGAAAACAGCCGATCTACAAGCACACAACGCCTACAGATCTGCTGTTTTCAGCAGATCTGCTGTTTTGTGCGACGGCCTTGTATGTTGAAGCAGGGCTTTACTTAGCGGAAAAAATGTGAAACTTGGCGATACAAGGTTTCTGCCCGACAGTGACGATATCTATGTCTCTCTCTCAATCTCTCTCCCCATGTCTGTTTCTTTATCATTCTGACTGTCTGTCTGTCTGTGACTTTTCTTTCTTTCTTTCTTTCTTTCTTTCTTTCTTTCTTTCTTTCTTTCTTTCTCTCTCTCTCTCTCTCTCTCTCTCTCTCTCTCTCTCTCTCTCTCTCTCTCTCTCTCTCTCTCTCTCTCTGTCAGAACAAAGCGTTAGAAGGAACCTCCCTGCATGCAGGCTGAGGCTGGAGTGAGCAGGATCAGACCGGTAGATGTTAGAGAGAGAGGGGGTGTGCGCGCGTGTGTGTGTGTGTGTGTGTGTGTGTGTGTGTGTGTGTGTGTGTGTGTGTGCGTGTGCGTGTGCGCGCGCGCGTGCGTGCGCGCAATACTATACTTGTGGGGAGGGTCAAATGTCCGCGCAACTGTTGTAGAATCTGAGAAATTGCGAGGACCATTTTCTGTGTAGTAGAGTCAGACTTAACAACGTGTAGATCTGCTATTTTCGGCTTTTTAGGCTCAGGGTAAAAATGGTTAAACATATTTGAAAATGGCGTTCGTATATAAAATCACCCCCCCTATACAATGCTGAGGTCCTCACGAGTATTAGTAATACAAACGTGTGCGTGTGCGTGCGTGCATGTGTGTGTGTGTGTGTGTGATGGAGGGTCTGCCAGGCACAGCAGAGCAGGACACCAATACAATATCCGGACGGATGCTATTTTTAGCCTCCATGCAGCAATACCTAGCTCAGCATCATCACACACACACACACACG
>NC_137832.1:64582029-64617029 GCF_963921795.1 Nannobrachium achirus | reverse complement strand
AGAGTGTTTGTTTTCAAAATGGCCTGACGAGGTCAGAGAGAATCGGTGGTCCAGGGTTTAGCCCAGTTTGGAGGGAGAGGAAGGAAAGAGGCATTTAGGAATCGTGCGTGCATGCGTGACATCACCACCAGCTCATATAACCACAGTTGTTTACCTGGTTCCCACGGTGACAGTATTGTATTGACCAATGGGGCAGTGCCTGTCTGACGCAGCTCGTTTTGAAGCAATGAGGAATTACTAAGATGCAATGCATCATGGTTGGATGCAAGGTGAAAATATAAGTATTATTGGCACCAGAACAACAATAATTCTTCAACTAATTCTCTTTTCGGCTAATTCCCATCTTGCTCATCTGTTTCCATTGGGTTCTGTTTTCTGTGTCTTCCTCGGTCCCTCCAGCCTCCTGCATGTCCCCTCTCACCTCATCCTTAAACCTCCTCTTCGTCTCTATTTTTGGGCTTTTATGCCTTTATTGACAGGGATAGACTTTAGGCTGACAGGAGATGGAGAGTGACATGCAGTGAAGGCCGTCGTGATCGGCACTCGAACCTGCGACACGCTGTCGGGCTACACTAAGCCTGTATGTGTCTGGACCGCTGCGATGATCCTCTAATCTCTCCTAATGAGAATCCTAGCATCCTCCATTCTGCCACCCTCAGCTCTGCATGCTGTCTTTGAGTCAGTGCCACCGTTTCCTAATGCCACTTGAGCTAAACAGAACGGTGAAATGTAAATACATAGAACACTGTTGGTAACAGTATTGCTGCAGTTGCAGATAACCTTATTTGTATTGTGTTGAGAAATATTTGAAAGCCATATCTTCGTTGTCGGGCAGAAACCTCGTATCGCCAAGTTTCAAATTTGTACGTTCTTTTCGCAAAGTAAAGCCCTGCTTCATCATACAAGGCTGTCGCACAAAAGTAGTGAAAACAGCCGATCTACAAGCACACGTTGTGTGCTTGTAGATCGGCTTTTTTCACTAGTTTAAACATTTTTAAACTGATAAATGCAAAACGAACGGTTTTGGACATACAAGGTTTTCACCCGACAACGATGATATGCTATTGCAACAGCCATATATACTGGCAGTTGTGAAATACGCTTTTGGTCTGCCAAAAACCAACCAACCGACTGATGATGATTCAATAGTTTCACACTGTCTCACCAGATCCAGTAGAGAGACAAGGGTCATAAATGTAAGCGTTGTGGCTGGGTGGTACAGTGTGGTGCTTCCATGAACATGTTTGTGTGCACACAACCAACCAACCTGCCACCTAGAACCAGCTGTGCCTAATTTGGACTGTGGCCTAATTACCCAGGAAGTGGTGAGTCACCCTGAAAGTGTGTTTATGCAAGCCCAACACACAGCCCTGCTGAGCAGGGAGGAGAGGAACAAAACGTATTGACAGAACACTGGCAGAAATGATTTCTACCCACTCTACATATGGAGCAGTGAACTGGTTCATCAGGGAACTCTTCACAGTTCTTTAGGGGGTTCCAAATGGGCCCTTTACGGGGGTCCTTGACATTTTAAAAAGAGTTTGAGAACTACGGTTGTAGAGGCGGACAAAAGGGCTTGACATACAGCGGGAACAGGGCCCCCAGGGGCCCCCAGGCACACTATTGCTCCAGTATCTACCAAACCCAGACACAAACAGCTGTTCAGTGGTCTGCCATGACAATTAGTCCCACCAGGGGGCACATGTGGCCCCCATGCAGGGGCCCCATGCAGGGGCCCCCATGCAGGGGGGCCCAAACAGTGTTTGTGCCAGGTATGGTGCGGATTGGACCAACGGTGCGCCCTGCAAGTCTGCATTTTACATTTGTAATGGTAAGGTACAGTTCAGTTTATTTATAAAGCGCCTATCAAAACAAAGTTACAAGTTGCTGTACGATAAATGACATGAAATAAAACAAGAACATCACCTAGAGAAACAATAAAGTTAGTTAACAGAGAAGCAAAAACAATACATATAAATACATACTATATACTGTAGACATAAACAATATTACAAACCAAAATGTTTTCAAAAACAAATGGGTTTTAGACGCTTTTTCAAAAGGCATCGACTGACTCTGCAAAGGACAAAAGGACTGGACCTAGCATGGTGCTCTGGGGGATCCCGGTGGTTAAACACTGTTTGTCTCGTAAAACAGCTCCATTGCACCGTTCTCCTGTCGTCTCCTCTCTTGTTAATGGACCCTTTTATTCCTTTATCTCTCCCTGGTCACCGTTCCATCCTCGTCTCTCAGCCCCGCTGTTTGTTCTGTCCTGTTCCGTCTGTGGGGGGATTTTCTGGTGTTGGCGGTGCCAGCCCAGTGCGGGCACGTATGGGTGGAGGTTATGGGGCCGGTGCCAACCCAGCCCAGGGCAGGGCGGGGCGGGGCGGGCATGGAGGGATGGAGGTTACGTAAGCCTACTCTCTGGCCGTACATGTTGGCACAGCGCCAGTGTCAGGTTATTGATGCTCTGACGGAGACTGCAGTTTGTTGTTCAGCCTAACTGTCCCCCCACCCCCACCCTGTCCCCCCCCCCCCCCCACCCTGGCAATGATACTCATTCAATCTCGGCCTCCATTCAGCCGATGAGCCTCAAATCAATGTCCTCAATCACATTAACTTTGGTGTAATGTATTATCCTTTTCTTTCTTATGCTAAAGAAAGCGACAATTGCGACCTGATTATAAATTATAATGATTTTGTAGTTTTTCTTTTCATACTGTAGTCAACTAGACCTGTGGTTCTCAACCTGTGGGTCCGGACCCCCAGGGGGGTCCCCAGATGATTAACTTAATGTGCAACATTGTTTTCTCTCTCAACAGTAAACAAACCAACATGAAGTTTAAGTGTATAGAGGGTTTCTGCACATTTATAAAGTTCCATTTTAAGGACTTTTTAATACCTGTCCCCAGTTAAAATATGATTATTTTGGGGGTCACAGCCTGAAAAGGTTGGGAGCCATTGATCTAGACTAAGAATAAACAATTTATCTCTGCCCCTCTCCCTCCCTCTCTCCATTCTTCTCTCTCTCCCCCACTCCCCCTCTCCCTCCCTCTCTCCCTCCTTCTCTCCCTCCCTCTCTCCCTCCTTCTCTCTCTCCCCCTCTCCCTCTCTCTCTCCCCCACTCCTCCTCTCCTTGCTTACTCACAGCCACCCGTCATGCGCTTTTTGTTCCGCAGTGTAATTCCTGCCGTGTGCCCTTTGGGTTGAACACACGCACACACACACGCACACACACGCACACACACACACACACACACACACACACACACACACACACACACACACACACACACACACACACACACACACACACACGCACACACGCGCGCACGCGCACGCGTGCGCCCCGGGCTGCAGGAACATTGATCAGCGTGGTGTAGCTGTTGTTGTGGTTGTTGTTGTTGTTTTGCTGCATTGTGATGTAACAGGTTCTCAGGAGGCCTCCGTCGCCGTCTCTCTCTCCTCCATGGTGGGAGGCGGAGCCTGCAGCCTCCCCCTGTCAGCTGTTAGAAATGCATGGTCTCCTCACCTCGCCACCGGCGCCCATAAATCATCTCCTGTTGTGTCGCTGTCGTCGCCGGGACAGAAACCTCTTATCTCCACATTCTAACTTTCTTTGCTTTTTTGTATATCAGCGGCCCTGCTCCATCGCACTACAGCCCCGCGCCGCGTTTTGGAGCTCGCAGATCAGATCTGCTACTTTTCATGCTTTTGAGCTTGAATCCTGAAAAGTAACAGTTGTGGGACATGCGAGGTTTCTTTCCACCCGACGGAGACGATGTGCTGTAGACTGACCTGCTGAGGCAGCAAGCAGCCAAGCACCTGTCTGTGTGTGTGTGTGTGTGTGTGTGTGTGTGTGTGTGTGTGTGTGTGTGTGTGTGTGTGTGTGTGTGTGTGTGTGTGTGTGTGTGTGTGTGTGTGTGTGTGTGTGTGTTGCGTGTGCATGTGTGTGTGTCACTATACTGTGTTTGTGAGGGTCCCAAGTGTAGCAGGGTGTGAGACATGGACCCGTCCTTACCAGAGAAGAGGGCGTTTCTCTTGTGAGGACCAGGAAAATGGTCCTCACCAGAGAAATGTCATTGCAATGTCATCATCTTCGACGACCGCTTATCTGGACCCGGGTCGCGGGGGCAACGGTTTCAGCAGAGAGAGAGCTCCAGTTCCCTTTCCTGAGATGATCAAGATGTCTTATTTCTCACATGCCACTATACTTGTTGGGACATTTGGGCCCTCACAAGTAGTGATTCAAGAACACACACGCACACCCATACACACACATGCATAGGTGCTTGGCTGCATGCATATTAGCGCAATACCAGCACACAGTCGCTGCAACATGTTGTGTGAACACGCTGCGGCGCACTGTGTGCTTGTAGATTGGCTATTTTCAGATTTGCTAATAATAAAAAATCCATACAAATCTACCTCCTTAAAATGTTAACCCTTTTTGTGCCTATCCCGAACAAGTTCGGGATTTTTTCAATACAATACAATGTTTTTTTTGCTATTTTACTTACCCTGATGTGCTTGTAGAGATGTGGGTGGTCCTGGCTCGTCCTATGCTTTCCAACGAGTGATTCTAGATGGTCCGACGATTTATTCCATTGAAAATGGTTTAAAATAAAGTTTAGAGCCCCCCCCAAAAAAACTCAATCTATACTGTCGGCGGCGCGACGTATTCCGGGCTGCCTATCCCGATCTAGTCCGGGATATTTAATAAAATGAATGAATTAATCGGAGGCCTCAACGAAGCCCCGGTCTAATTTTCCATCTATGCCCCGGGCCACGATTCTGTTTACATCGGCCCGTAATCGGGCAACGCCGCCGCCCTGCGCCGCCGACTCCAATACAAACTCACATCTTTAGAGACCTTTTTCTCTGAACTGTGTTCCCAGGGCAGCGACAACGTTTTTTTGCGGCTAAAATAGCTTCAGATCGGGCTTCTAAAAAATAAATAATCTAATAGCTAACTGTTAGCTCACTTCCTCCGGTCTTCCTTCATAACAGTGTTTGCAGTGAAATCCCAAGCCACCGCTGCCTGTGTAGACGGAAGTTAGAGTGAAGGCCTATGCAGAAATGTCTGGCACTCTAGCGGCACCTTGTGGCCCCTGGCATTAAATTAGTTAATGTAGTAATATTATTAGGGATCTAGAGTACATGTATTGGCATGAAAGGGACAAGGACGGAATTCATTTTCAAGTGTGACTTGCGCGTCACGGTTGGTTGTTTATGTTGGACAAAATGTGGCCATGTGTACTCTAATACTCTAATTACTCTATGTACCTAAAAGCATCTTGTTTATATCATGCTGAATTATTATGAAGCACATGCATGAGTGTGCATTTGGAACATCTCTCTCAACTTAAACATCAGCTTTATACAGATGGAATGTACATTGTGGGGACGGTCATAGCTGAGTGGGTTATGAGGCCCTAGCTGAGTGGGCACTGTGTTAATCTCACCCTCTGCTCCTAAGAGTTTCCATTTCACGTACTGTATTTTATGCAAATGTACAGTGACAAAAAAATGATGAATTATAAAATCTCTCTCTCTCTCTCTCTGTGCGTCTTTCTATAGATCTGTTTCCTGGTGTCGGCGTTCCGTGGCAGTGTGTTCTCAGACGACAGCTGTGCTGCGTTGGCGCTGCTGTCTCACTACTTCCACCTCAGCCAGTTCTCCTGGATGCTCATTCAGGTAAGAGGAGCTTGAGCCTTCTAAATCCTAGTAATCAGGGGATATCTTAAAAGGTCCTGGAATAAATTCCTTACCAAACGAAATCTTCACCAATGTGTTTGTAAAGGTGTCTACTAACACATCTCACAAAGACTGAAATTCAGTTTCCCTGGGAGAATCCTTGACAGCTGCTGAAAGTTGGAGTCCCATTAAATTAACTATACAGGATAAACACACGCAAATACATATGCTTTAAGTAGCATGTGAGGGGTCAAACTAGGGTTTTTTCATGATTCTGAATCCATTGCAAGCATTTGTTTTGCACAAAAAACATTCCTAGGGGTAAAGGCGGCTCACACGAAACTGTGAAAAGTGATGACTCAAACCATATTTTTGTGGGGCCGTTTCTAGCCCAAGGAATGTTTTTCGTGCAAAACAAATGCTTGCAAAGGATTCAGAATCATGAAAAACCCCTAGTTTGACCCCTCACATGCTACTTGAAGCTTATTTGTTTTGGTGTGTTTTATCCTGTATAGTTAATTTAATGGGACTCCAACTTTCAGCAGCTGTCAAGGATTCTCCTAGGGAAACTGAATTTCAGTCTTTGTGGGATGTGTTACTAGACATCTTTACAAACACATTGGTGTGAGATGTGTTACTAGACACCTTTACAAACACATTGGTGAAGAAACCTTTTGGTAAGGAATTTATTCCAGGATTTGACACTATTTCTGAAGATATCCCCTGACTATAGTCGTAAAGTTTTCTGAAAAAATGTCCATTTTCTATTGTTGTACCGGATTGAAAGGTACAACGTAACGACGTATAGGCTTTCTGCGTCTAACTGGGTTAATCACGTGAACCCCATGCGTTGAGTCCCTCCGGGCTCTAGTGTCTCTTAGCTGTTTGCTCTGTACATTAAATATCTATTCTCTCTATATTCTATAGACAGAACCTAAACTCACTCACCTCTTCAGACTCCACCTTAGCCTCACCCTTGATGACCTGCAGGCTTATGCAAAGGCTAATATGTAATGTAGATAACATGTTATGCAGACTGATGATAACATGTAACAAAGGCTAATATGTAATGTAGATAACATGTTATGCAGACTGATGATAACATGTAACAAAGGCTAATATGTAATGTAGATAACATGTTATGCAGACTGATGATAACATGTAACAAAGGCTAATTGCGACCGTAGGTCGCATTTACTACCAAAACCTCCACCGGCTGTCTGTCAGTGAGTGAGTCAGTCAGTCAGTCCGTCACACTTTTTCCCTGTTCATATCTCCACAACCGTTGCCCCCATCCATGCCAAATTTTGCACACACACTCCTTGACTGCCAAACTACAACCTCCAAGGACCCCCGGAGCCCCAGGGACCCCCAGGTCCCTGGGGGACCCCCAGATGTAAAAAATGACCAAATGTGCTCACACGTCACACGTCACACTTTTTCCCTGCTTATATCTCCGCACCCGTTGACCCGATCCATGCCACATTTTACACACACACACTCCTTGCCTGCCAAACTACAACCTCCAAGGACCCCCGGAGCCCCAGGGACCCCCAGGTCCCTGGGGGACCCCCAGATGTAAAAAATGACCAAATGTGCAAAAATGACCAAATGACCACCCCAACGGGGCTGCTCACGGGGAATTCCCGGGGACCACCGACTCCTGGTGCTCCAGAACGGATGCAAAAGTGGTGGCGCCCCCAGTGGAGGACCCCCTGCCACTGCAGCGCACATAAAATGCCGTAACTCGGGCTAGGAGCGTCCGGGAGAGCCGGGGCCGGTACCTATTCGTCCGCCAAGGCAACGCGGAGACCCCACCCCTCATTTCTCACATGGCCCTATTCTAGCGCCACCTTCAGGCCGATTTTTAAAACACATTTTTGGACACTGCTCCTACAGTTTTTGCCCTAAAATCACGAATATCACTACACAGCATGTCTACACTCATGTCATCAACATGTATCAGGAAGATTTTGGAAAAACAAATTTTAGCCCTATTTGTGGAGATAAGCCACCTACGGTCGCTTATCTCCCGATTAGGGAGTCTTACTGGTATGTAATGTAGATAACATGTTATGCAGACTGATGATAACATGTAACAAAGGCTAATATGTAATGTAGATAACATGTTATGCAGACTGATGCCAGGTCATTCTTGATGATCTGGCATCCTATCCACATGTTTTCTATGTCCCATGAGCCCTTGCGTGAAAGGTGGGCATCACTTCCTGCTCCTCAGCCGTTTGATTCAGACTGCTGTGCCTGTGATGACTTGGTGCATCGTTGCATCAGCTGTGTGGAGGAAGTGGAGCACACATTTTGGATGGTGCAGTGGTTCTCAAACCTGTAAGCGACGTGACGGTCGCTTATCTCCCGATTTGGGAGTCTTACTGGTAATAATAACTAGTAAGACACCTGAGGGTGGAATGCGACCTCAGGGTGACATGCGACCTCGCCCTAAAGGGCGAGGTCGCGCCAATTCTTGACTATCTGGCCAACCACAGCGTTTCTCTGACGATTCTAGATGTTGTCATTCTGGGGGGAGTTTGTTCATGTTTTTGTGAGGGTATCAACCCTAGGAGACACGGGGAGAACATGCAAACTCCACACAGAAAGGCCCTATCGCCAACCCCACCTATGGTGTGAGCGATAGGGCCTAAACATGGAGATGTGGAGAACACTATATATGGAGATAGCCCAGTCCATCATGTCATATGGGACTACCGTCATGGCTGTCTGTCTGACTGTCTGTACAGGAAGTGATGTCACATGACATACTTTTTATGCCCATATATGAGTCATTCAGTACCACATCTCCATGTTTAGGCCAAACAGGTTCGCTCCATTTCGTTGTCAAGCTCAATGTTGGGCATTTGGACCTATACCCCTGGACTTAAAAACGTCCCCTCAGAGGCCTCCTTTAAGAGGCATCTGAAAACGCACATGTTCAGACAGGCTTTTGGTCACTTATAGGCATCCCTGTTCTTACTGTTCTTTTGTATTCCTTGTTACTGTGGGTGTTTTAATTTATTGGTGTCTTCTCTGCAACTGTAGAGCTTATTCTTATTTTATTTTGTATCTCTGCAACTGTAGAGCTTACTTTTTTATTGATTATTGTGTATCTGTAAAGCACTCTGTGCATTCGTGATGTGAAGATGTGCTATATAAATAAAGTTCATTCATTCATTCATATACATGGAGAAATGGAGCGAATCTGTTTGGCCTAAACATGGAGATGTGGAGAACACTATATATGGAGAAAGTCTATTCCATCATGTCATATGGGACTACCGTCATAGACAGTAGCCATTGTTAGGCCAACTCAATGGACTGAGTCACAATGATGTAACACTGAGTTATGCCACAAACCCGTAGCCAGTCAGAGAGGGGCAAAGGGTGACGTCATAACATCGGGGCATATATAAGGGCCACGAGAGGGGCAGTTTATGCCCGTAGCATAGCATATCGTCGTTGTCAGTCAGACAGACTGTCTATGACGGTAGTCCCATATGACATGATGGACTGGACTATCTCCATATACAGTGTTATCCACATTTCGTGTAGCCCCGTACAGGAAGTGATGTCACAACTCGCTGACATCACACTGACATCACTCCCGTACAGAAGGAAGGTTACAGAAGGATGGTTACGGAAGGAAGGAAGGAAGGAAGGAAGGTCACTCAAGCGCCACGGTTTTTCAGAGTATATGCGACCTTCGGTCGCAAATAATACATCAAACTTATGGCGCTTTTCAAGGTACCCAAAGTTTCAGGGTTTTAGCCACTAATGGTTGTGACATCAGCGGCTCTGACATTCGTGGTTCTGACATTGCTCTTGTTTTCTGTGTTTGTGGAGGAATGAGCCTTCTTACATACAGAAATGTACATCAGGTTGATGTAACAGTGGTCATAGACAGTATGGGTGTCTGTCAATCACAAATGTTTCCATAGAATTGATCGATTGAAACAAAACAAACTATGTATATCTATTTCTTTTAAATTTTTTGTTGTGAAACATCTGAAATCAACTCTTGTTTTCCTATGAGAAACCATGTCTTCCGTTGCACCCAACAGTCAGTCACAGACAGTGAGACGTGCTGTTTTCCGAGCTACAGTGAGGCACAACAGGTGCTGAAGTATGTATCTGTGCATGTGTTCCAGTTAAGAGAGGAGTCAGGTTGTTCCTCCTCAGTGCGTGTGTGCGTGTGTGCGTGTGCGTGTGTGCGTGCGTGCGTGCGTGCGTGCGTGCGTGTGTGGCGTGCGTGTGTGGCGTGCATGTGTGAGTGTCAGTGTCCGGCCCATGACCTGTCTGTCTGCAAGCCTGGACAATGACTTCCATTCACTGAGGCCTCTCTCTCTCTCTCTCTCTCTCTCTCTCTCTCTCTCTCTCTCTCTCTCTCTCTCTCTCTCTCTCTCTCTCTCTCTCTCTCTCTCTCTCTCTCACACACAATGGACCTTACAGCTGAATGGTAACACAAGAGAGAACGAAACTCACTCCAGCTCTCTGTCACACTGTCCAAGGCACTGACATACTAAACCTTTATTTATTATAGTTTGATAATAAATAAATACAAAATTAGATAACACAGGGAAGCTGTCAGAACCTTCCCTAAAATATCCGGGACAACAATTAGCGCTCCACACGTCTCTTCTGCCTCCCGGCTCCCAAACTGTGGAAGGAACTCCCCATTGCAGTTAGAAGTGCAGACTCACTCCATCTGTAGTCTGAAGACCCAACTCTTCAGACTCCACCTCAGCCCTTGACGGCAGGTGACACAATTTCAGCCAATCCTTAGGTCTGTGTTCCACTTCTGCTCATTTTGTTGTGTCATCAGTTCCAATTCCACTGGTTGAATCAGCATCCTGACTGAGTCCTCTGTCCTCATAAAGCTAAAGAGCTGGAGAGACATGGAGACTCCTGTTACTGAACAAACACTCTATAGCAGGGGTTTTCATCGTTATCAGGCCAAGGACCCCGTAGCTGAGAGACAGATGAAGCAGGGACCCCCACAACCTGTTCATAGACTCCATATAGTTTCATTGTTTGACAGCACAATCATCAGTGTATTTTGGATTCATGTCAATTTGTGTTTTCAGATATTTAACCACTTGAACCATCAATACCTAATAAACTTGACCTTTCACTCTGTACTTAGTCTGCTCTTTTTCCCCTCTACGCCAAAGCTCTTTGCCAAAAATAGCGCGAGGCGTTATAAGCTTGTAGATCGGCTATTTTTTGGCTAAAGTTCTCAGAATATGGACGCTAGGGTTCAAGTGGTTAATATAAAAAAGGAGAAAAAAAAACGTTTCTATCACTCAAATATCACCCTGTAGTAACTCAGAGGACCCCCTAGGGGTCCCGGACCCCCTGTTGAAGACCCCTGCTCAATAGCAACTGGAAAGATGCAATCCTGGGAAATTGCAAGTGTGGTTGCTGTGACGTGAGTCACACTTGCACATGAATTTCGTCTTACCATTAGAATTTTCCCCATTCAATTCAACGGAGAAAATTAATTCACTAATAAATGAATGGCCATACTGTATATGGAGATCTCTGTGTCAGTCCATGTCCCTTTTATGCCCATACATGGAGATCCCTGATGTCATCAATATTATCTTTGAAGATTATATCTTTGAATTCCCCTATGCATACTGTATATGGACATAACTAATAAAAAAAATCTCAAAGATCAGATTTCAAAGGGAGGAGTTTTGTTTGTTTGTTTGGGGAGTCTTGGCCCAATTAACCCATTTTGTGCTAATTAAATTAACAGATTAAAATGTCCAGCGTGCCTGCAAAAGGCTGCATTCACTAGCGTTCTCTTATTTTGAAGGCCAGAAGTCCACAGCGTAAACACTTCCGGTCTGACGTCATCGCGTCCTGCGCCGGAATCGATCATTGTTTACGTGGTGTAATGGCGGATCGGATCGATGCTTTTCAACATGTGTTTTATAAGCGAGCATCTGCCTCCATCTTCGCTTCTAAAGTGTAGTTTTGAGATAATGGACATTAAAGATGAGATCCCCCGTCTGCCTCAATGTTATGGGATTACTATTTTGTGCTCGTGGATCCGTGATGATGAGAAATCAGCGACGGAGATGTGCTCGGGACCTTCGGCCATTGTATCCGGTAATATAACCGCCGTTACAGTAATATATTACTTTTCACGAGTATACTCGGGATCGGCACCATGTGATACTCGAGTATTTTTCACGAGTATACTCGGGATCGGCGCAAAATGAGTTAAGATGTCTTCTTTTTAACTATGGCTGCATTTTCACTAAGAACAGACAGTAACAGTAACGTACAGTAACGTACAGTAACAACTAGTTCTCCTAACATCAAACAAGGCAGCATTTCTTAACGAAGGTCAGCTGCTGCACGTAAGTCACGGCCCTCACCACTCCTACAGTCATGTCATCAACATGGATCTCTCCCATTTCCCATATTCCCTCCTGATTGGCTACCATTGCTTTCTAAAGTTTGTGTATGCGACCTGACGGTTGCTTATCTCCCACTTAGGGAGTCTTACTGGTACTAGCCCGAATTGTTCCCTTTCCCCTTGAAATTCCCTATATTTGAGTTATGTGCTGGTGTCAAGCTCTAGAAATGGTATATTTACTTTTGGGGCGTTAGGGTTAGAAATTGCAAATACACATCGACACTCATGAAATCGTCTTCCGAAAATATCGATGTCGTCACAACTAGTAGGGCCAATAGTAAGGCAAACGCGTGCGTGCGTGAGTGAGTGAGTGACTGGATGAGTCAGACCTCAGTTGTTTGTTAGCTAAAAGCTTGTGCCCTCCAGTCAAACCTGAGAGATGTAACTCACACCTACATGACCTCAACACTTTCTTCTCCTCTTTCTTTCCTTTGTTTCTGCTATGTTTGTTGGTATATCCCCTCTATGTATTAAACCATGTGTGTTGGTATATCCCCTCTATGTATTAAACCATGTGTGTTGGTATATCCCCTCTATGTATTAAACCCTGCCTAGATCAGTGATTCCCAAACCTTTTCATTGGACGGATCCCCAGTTTAATATAGCTGAAATCGGGCAGAAATCTCTTATATCCATATTTTCACTTTATTATCCACAAGATCCCAAGGAGTTTACTGGGGAAAAGGGTGTGTTAATGTGGGCTTCACTTCCTCCACACAGCTGATTCAACGTCATGTAATCCCCATGCAGAGATGCAGGTGTCACAGAAGCGCAGCAACCAGTCAGAATGAAACAGCTAAGAGGAACAGGAAGTGATGCCCAAATTTCACTCACCCTGGCCACAGTAGGCGATGTAAATGGCATGAACTTGCAGACCCCGGAAATGGCAGAAGTGCTGCGGTTAACGGAAGTTATGTCATGCGTTGCAATCGCCAGCGAAACAAAACTAAATAAACAATAATGCTTCTTTTGAATTTGATTGAGTTTTGGACATTTCCAACCGACAGAGACGCTTATGAGTCCGAAGGCACGGATGTAATCGGTGCCATGGGTAAACTGTGTTGGCGGAGGGAGGCATTCAAGCAGCACGACATAGTGTTTCTATCTTATTTTTTTTCTTTGGCTGGCAGAGTAATTCCAGTCCAGGCCAGTTTTAATCCCCTGGTGTTATGGATGACTTGTGACCTGCTGGTGGAAGCAGGAATGCAGCAGGAGTTCAGAAGAACACATCTCTGACGTTATGGGGGAATCCCTACCAGCTGATCTCTGCTCCTCACACTGAGTCACGCACAGCTGATGAGCTCTCCTCCTATTGAGGTTCTCAAACTTCTTGGGCTCAGGTCACCCCTGGAAATAATCCTCAGCACCCTGAATTCCATTAAATCTGTGTAAATATTTCTCCCTGAGATGCAGTTTGTCACGAGGAAAACTCTTTCCATTTAGGACAGATTGAAAATAATGTCTTAATGCCATACTTGACGTTTAAACACTAGAACCCCATCATCCCTATTCTGGGGGGAACATTCACCAAAAACGCCCACAATGCGTCTCAACATCTCAACAGTTAGTTTTACTCTGTATTGAGGGTCTGAGTGGTTAAACTGAAGTGATATTGATGAATTCCAAATATAAGTATTCATTCTACAGCACTCCTGGACTTACACAGCACCCTGGGGTGCCACGGCACCCACTTTGAGAAACCCTAATGTAAGGGATAATTGTAGCCACACCAGTATTTGAGAAATAACACCCAACAGGATGAATATAGTTTCTGCCCTAAACAACTACCGGCACGGCGACAATTATACCGCATTACACAGCAATTAAATACATTCATAAATTGAACCAAAAGTAACAAAATGAACTTGCTTACCGTAATGAAAGTATTCCATAAGTGTTGCGCTGTCCGTCCGCCCAGCGCAACTCGGACGCCTCGGAGAACAAGGAAGTGTTGATCGAACAGAATCAATTTGCGGTCATTTTATCGTCTATTTCTCTCTCCAAGTTCCAAAAATACCCAAAATATGCGATTTATAAGCTCACAACTTGCTGTGACACCAGCCATATGCATTAGGTAATAATGTCATACACATTACATTTATTGTCGGGTGGCCAAAACTGTTACTTTTCAGAATTTAAATAAAATTCACATTTTTCCATTTTGAGTTTAAAGATTAACCATTTTTTCTAATTTTGTGTGACACTGTAGTATGACGTACTAGTAACAGCGCATTATTTTATAAATAAATAAAACTAAAAAAAAGTTTCTTCCCGACTGCAACCATAATATGCTTGATGACGGGAACTGAAGACACCTTTCACCTCAAAAGGTTGACATTTCAGAGGAGAAACATAAGTTATTATTTGTATCATTGATCTCACCTCAACATAAAGGCAAAGTTTCCCTTGAATAATAGCTAAAAGCACAATGGTTAGGGTTTCTCTAGCCTTGCACTGTCCTAACGGCCTGAACCGCAGTATAACCTCCAGAATGGTTAGGGTTTCTCTAGCCTTGCACTGTCCTAACGGCCTGAACCGCAGTATAACCTCCAGAATGGTTAGGGTTTCTCTAGCCTTGCACTGTCCTAACGGCCTGAACCGCAGTATAACCTCCAGAATGGTTAGGGTTTCTCTAGCCTTGCACTGTCCTAACGGCCTGAACCGCAGTATAACCTCCAGAATGGTTAGGGTTTCTCTAGCCTTGCACTGTCCTAACGGCCTGAACCGCAGTATAACCTCCAGAATGGTTAGGGTTTCTCTAGCCTTGCACTGTCCTAACGGCCTGAACCGCAGTATAACCTCCAGAATGGTTAGGGTTTCTCTAGCCTTGCACTGTCCTAACGGCCTGAACCGCAGTATAACCTCCAGAATGGTTAGGGTTTCTCTAGCCTTGCACTGTCCTAACGGCCTGAACCGCAGTATAACCTCCAGAATGGTTAGGGTTTCTCTAGCCTTGCACTGTCCTAACGGCCTGAACCGCAGTATAACCTCCAGAATGGTTAGGGTTTCTCTAGCCTTGCACAGTCCTAACGGCCTGAACCGCAGTATAACCTCCAGAATGGTTAGGGTTTCTCTAGCCTTGCACAGTCCTAACGGCCTGAACCGCAGTATAACCTCCAGAATGGTTAGGGTTTCTCTAGCCTTGCACTGTCCTAACGGCCTGAACCGCAGTATAACCTCCAGAATGGTTAGGGTTTCTCTAGCCTTGCACTGTCCTAACGGCCTGAACCGCAGTATAACCTCCAGAATGGTTAGGGTTTCTCTAGCCTTGCACTGTCCTAACGGCCTGAACCGCAGTATAACCTCCAGAATGGTTAGGGTTTCTCTAGCCTTGCACTGTCCTAACGGCCTGAACCGCAGTATAACCTCCAGAATGGTTAGGGTTTCTCTAGCCTTGCACTGTCCTAACGGCCTGAACCGCAGTATAACCTCCAGAATGGTTAGGGTTTCTCTAGCCTTGCACTGTCCTAACGGCCTGAACCGCAGTATAACCTCCAGAATGGTTAGGGTTTCTCTAGCCTTGCACAGTCCTAACGGCCTGAACCGCAGTATAACCTCCAGAAAAGTTATATTGACTTATTGATTGTCCACATTATCCACAGCTATAAGTGACAGGGTCATTTAACTGTTCTGCTGCTGTTGACGACGCTCACCGTCATTGAAAGGGTTAATACCATGGCGCCGTTGACGGTGAGGACTGTCAATCTTACTGTATATACAGTAAAGATATTATTACTTACTGTACGTCGCTCCGGTCCCGCCCGCATCGGTAATGTCCGCGATTTGTTTACAACGCACGTCGGGCGTGCACGCGAAGTGAAGCTCCTCCATAGTAAATCCATTGAGAGGCCCATAAAGAAACTTCAATAACTCATAAAACACATTTGTATACAAAAAGGGGTCTCCACTCTGCACACTCTAGACACGGGATGCGCGCAGCCATGTTTCCCTTCTGGACCCACACTGTCATGTGACTAGATGACGTAATCGTTGCCGTCAAGTGATAATCCAAAAAAACAAAAACAACCCCCTTCCAGCCCTTCAAAATAATAGCGGCGGCCTATGGAGGAAACGGCGTGCCACAGAGGCACCAAGCAACCTTCAGATTAAGAGGCACTATTAGTGTTAAAGGCCATCTCATGTACGGCTGCAGCTGAGCCACACACACCTTGTAAACACATACAATACAATAGTATGCAGTTAGTCAATACTGTGCAGTAGGTCCTATGAGGACAGCCAACATTCAGGTGTCCTCAGGTGTCCTGAGGTGTCCTTAGACGTCCATAGGTGTCCTTAGACGTCCCTAGGTGTCCTTAGATGTCCCTCCTGAGGACACCTATCATTGCAGCTCCCAGGGGTGTCACACCAAATCCTGGGCCCTGGGTACCAGCATTCACTGTGGGCCCCCCATGAATGAATGTTCTTCATAGGGGGAGAGGGGTTTAACCCATTTAGACTGGGAACCCATTATTATTATGATGCATTATTTTGTGCATTAGCTCTTGAAAAATAGCAGATATACAAGCTCAGCTCACAGCGCAGCTGCGAGCTTGTAGATCTGCTAGTCTTTGAATATTTCAATTTTTTGGAAAAACCTATGTTTCTATATGTCAGTGGTGCTCAATCTTTTTCATGTGAAGGACCCTCAAAATGATATGTATTTGGCCACGGACCCCCATCTCAAAATATGATGTTCCAGGGACCCCCATTTGCACACGTTTTCACAACTTTTCAAAAATAGCAGATCTACAAGCTCGTAGCGCGGCAGTCGGTGCCACGCTGTGAGCTTGTATATCTGCTATTTGTCAATTGCTAAAGTATAATATAAATAAGGCTCCTCCCTCCACCTTGGGCCCTGGTAACTCAGTCCCACGTCCCCCCCCCCCCCCCCCCCCGTCCCCCCTTTGACGCCCCTGGCTCCTCCGTGGATTGGTCTATTCAACGATCCTGCACTATGCAGAACAACAACAGTACAAGGTTACAGTGTCCTCACTGTAACCCGCCCTAAAACAAATAAAGTATCCATTACAATCAGTGCAATGCCAATCAAATAGTGTCCATTATAATCACTATCAGTGCAATGCAAATCAAATAGTGACCATTATAATAGTGCAATGTGAAAGAAAAGTGATAGTGTACAACGTGCAATCAGTACAATAACCATACCCTAAAATCCAGGGTACGAATTATTATTATTAGTGGTGTTATTGTCTCAATAACCCTGCCCCAGTGGTGGAAGATGTAAAAGTCCGGTACAAAAGTATCGGCATCCAAATATACTTAAATTACCAAAAGTAAAAGTACTGATTACACGCGCAGGATGTCATTCCACAAGTTTTCAAAATGTTTCCAAATCTTAAGAAATGAGCTTTACGCAGTGTTACCAAGCTTGTAGATCTAAGATATTCAACAATTTTCAAAAGGGTTGGGCTCACAATGTGAGGGTGTAGAGGGTCATGACCGAAAGTATAAGGTTGCGGGTGCAAGCGGCCGAAATGGGTTTCTTCAGACGGGTGGCTGGTATCTCCCTTAGAGACAGGGTGAGAAGTTCAGTCACCCGAGAGAGACTTGGTGTAGAACCGCTGCTCCTTCACTTGGAAAGGAGTCAGCTTAGGTGGTTGGGGCATCTAGTACGGATGCCCCCCGAGCGCCTTCCTAGAAGGTCCTCGATGCACGTCCCACTGGGAGGAGAACCCGTGGCAGACCAAAGACCAGATGGAGGGATTATATCTCCACACTGGCTTGGGAACGCCTCGGTATACTCCCTGAGGGAGGGGAGGAAGTTGCTCAGGATAAGGAAATCTGGAGGTCTCAGTTGGAACTGTTACCCCCGCGACCTGATTCCGGATAAACAGCGAAGGGAATGTTTTTCCATAGTTTAGGGGCTGAGACAGCAAAGGCATGGTCACCCCTAAGCTTCAGTCTGGTTATCCGGACGCCAACATCCCACCGTCTGCTGACCCGAGGGTCCTGGTGGTTGGGGGGGAAAGAAGGGGTTTTGTAGACAAGAAAAAGAGAATGTTGAAGTTGACTCCGTACTGGTAGCCAGTGGAATGAGGCCAGGACAGGGGTCACATGGTCTCCTGGTAGCCAATGGAGAGAGGCCAGGACAGGGGTCACATGGTCTCTCTTCCTTGTACCAGTCAAGAGTCTGGACCAGTTGGAGACAGGACAGGAGAGCTCATGACTGCAGGGGTTGAAGTTCTCAGTACTGGGGACTGATTTCAGTCTTGAGGATCCATAGGGGCTTTTCTGAGATCAGTGCAGATCTGCAAAGACCTAAGGAGGAGGTGTAGCGATGAATGACAAAGCCGTCAAAAAACTAGTCAAGTGATCTCCAAAAAAAGCTGTTAAAATTTCAAGATATCAGTTTTTGAATTGGCCAGACTAGCATAGAATACGACAGAACTTCAGAAGATACTTCTATGAAGTGAAGCATGGATTGGCGCACACACACACACACACACACACTGGTTGGTGTGCGCTGCGCACGCCATGTTTCTAAAATCACATATTGGAACATGGACTGAAAATATTCAGTCTTGGGATTTATTTTGGCTTTAACCCCTGTGACTGGCTAATCCCACTGTAAAGGGAGTTGTAATAATATATCAATGCCATTTACAGTCATCCACGCCCTCATATCAGCCCCATTTATTAAATGGGGCTGATATGAGGGCGTGGATGACTGTATGTGGAGGTGGAACATGACACAGGTAATTCCAGGAAAAAGAGACGCCAAGAATCGGAGCGTCGCTGTATCGTATTAATACTGGAAGGAAGAGGAAGTTTGTCATCGGATAAGAATTGTATAACCTGTGGTAAACGTGTGCATGAGGGCCGATGAAACGTTTGTAAAGATGCACGCACGCACGCACACACACACACACACACACACACACACACACACACACTCGCGCACGCACGCAGGCTGGTTACATCACACCTTCAATAGCCGTGTGTTTACTCAGTAATCCAGAAGGCTTTCATCTCTCATCCATCTGATACTCTGATAGTCCTGTTGTCGTTACATAACAGCTTGCCTCAACACCTGTTGGATGCTGTGTGTACAGCACAGTGTTGGATGCTGTTGGATGCTGTTGGATGCTGCGTGTACAGCACAGTGTTGGATGCTGTTGGATGCTGCGTGTACAGCACAGTGTTGGATGCTGCGTGTACAGCACAGTGTTGGATGCTGTTGGATGCTGTGTGTACAGCACAGTGTTGGATGCTGTTGGATGCTGTGTGTACAGCACAGTGTTGGATGCTGTTGGATGCTGTGTGTACAGCACAGTGTTGGATGCTGTTGGATGCTGTGTGTACAGCACAGTGTTGGATGCTGTTGGATGCAGCGTGTAAAGCAGTGTTTCTCAACCTTTTTCTCTGCATGGGCACACTTTTCATGTCCCAAGAATCCATGGTCACACCAACATAATACGGGGGTGTAAATATCGTCACTGTCGGGAAGAAACCTTGTGTTTCCAAGTTTCAAATGTGTATGTTTCTTCGCAAAGTAAAGCCCTGCTTCATCATACAAGGCTGTCGCACAACAGTAGTGAAAACAGCAGAACTACAAGCCTCGCGGTGCAAGGCGTTGTGTGCTTTTAGATCGGCTGTTTTCACTACTTTAAATCATTTTTAAAATGATAAATACAATACTGGCTTTCAAGCAGTTTCAAGGGGCACTCTTGACCCTTCTCAGGGGCACACCAAAGGTCCCCAGGCACAGTGGTTGAGAAACACTGGTATAGCAGACTGCACAACTCCATGTCCATACAGTATCACATGGATCCATTCTCTCACAGTGTTCTCTGTACCTGTACTGTACCTGTACTGTACCTGTACTGTACCTGCTGCTGCTGTACAGTACCAGGAGTCTCCGGAGACAGACGGGTGTGTTGGCTCCCACGGGTTCTCAGAATGCTTTCCAACCTGTACTACTGTAACAGTCAGTCTGTACTCTCTTTTGGATGCTCTGACAGACAGGTGTCCACGGCAATTCCAACCCACTTCCATCATAGCAGCGGTTCCTAAACCTTTTCATGTCACGGTCAAGGACCACACAAATTAAAAAGGTTTTGTGCATTTATAATAAAAAAACTCAAGATTTTCCAGTATTTCGATTGTTATTATTATTATTTTTTTGATTAAGCAATTTTTGAATAACCAACATAGAATAGTGTTTAACATGATTGTGATGCTGTATTAACACATTTAGAGGGGGACCCCCTGAACCCCTGACTTCGCTTTGAGAACCGCACTGATCTAACCAGGCAAGCTGACTTATAGAATTACTTAAGGAGACATTATTATTCCCAGCCCAGGAGAAAAGGGAGTACTCTAGTCTACAACCTCATATTTTCATGTTTGCTTCAAGGGCAAATCTTAGCAATTCACCTTTTTGAGCGGTGGTCACACCGTCTCCATAGCGTGGCCGTGTGTGTCTGTGTGTGTGTCTGTGTGTGTGTCTGTCTGTCTGTATGTAGCCTCTGGTGTAGCCTGAGTACCCTGGGTGACCAGAGAGGTGCTGTTGAGTCTAGCCTGCCCTGAGCATCAACTGCAATACACACACACACACACACCCCCACCCCACACACACAGGCACCCCCCCCCCCCCCCACAGGCACCCCTCCCCCCCCCACACCCCCCCCCCCCACACCCCCCCCCCCCACACACACACAGGCACCCCTCCCTCCCCCCCCCCCACAGGCACCCCTCCCCCCCCACACCCCCCCCCCACACACACACAGGCACCCCTCCCTCCCCCCCCCCACAGGCACCCCTCCCCCCCCCCCCCCCCCCACGACCACCGCTCAGTTCACACGGGTGTGATTTTTCTTTTCTTTTTGACATTTTGTGCAGACTTTGTGTCATTAACATCGACGTGATAACACCCTGCCACGTAGTATCACTGGCTTTAATGAATTTGGCCTTTTGGAAATAAATGAATTATTTGGGCCGAATCAGCGAAACAGATAAAGGTCGAGGGATTTCATCTTTGCTCGGCCCCAAGGGCTCAACAGAAGAAGAGCACCTGATAATAAATGCTACAGAGATTGATGAATATCGTTGTTGTCAGGCAGAAACCTTGTATCAACTTGTGTATTTTTTTCCCCTCATAAATTAATCCCTACTTCATCACACAAAGTAGTGAAAAAGGCAGATCTACAAGCTCTTTTAAATTGAGCTATTTTCAAGCTATTTTCTTTCATTTAAAACAAATAATCAAAAACAAGGGAACGGTTTTGGGAGATTTTTCCACCAGAGACTGGTGAATATCTTATCCTGTCATGTTCTATTGTGACAAAAGGATAACACATATGCACGCACGCACGCACGCACGCACGCACGCACGCACACACACACACACACACACACACACACACACACACACACACACACACACACACACACACACACACACACACACACACACACACACACACACACACACACACACACACACGCACACACACACACACACACACACACTGTGATGAAGTGAAATAAATCTATAATGCTAATGATGCTTGGTCCATCTGTTTGCATAAGCCCAGCTCCCTGTCAGCAGCCTGTCACTGCTGTACTCGCTGCAGTGGATCTGTAGGTCACTGTGTGCACTGTAGGTCACTGTAGGTCACTGTGTGCACTGTAGGTTACTGTAGGTCACTGTGTGCACTGTCACTGTCAGGGTGTCACTGCTGTACTCGCTGCAGTGGATCTGTAGGTCACTGTGTGCACTGTAGGTTATTGTAGGTCACTGTGTGCTCTGTGGTGACATAAGGTTGAAGTGACCCGTCCCTGAACTGACAATACCATACACTTTACTGTGTTTATTAGACAGCATATTAACACATTGGATGCCATATTACGTTTGGTCAAAAAGCCTGTTTTCTGCGCGTGCACGGAGCTCCGAAAATATGGTAAATACAATAGGAAAAAGCCATGGCAGCATTAGTTATGGCAAAACTATGGCACTCAAACAGTTAAAGGACTACTTCAGCACTTTTCAACATATGTTCATATAACTGGTCCTCACATAATAAATCTGATGGTCCTCACGGATGGTCATGATTAAATGGCACCATTCTTTTCTACTCGGCCTGCCTAACGATGATGTCACTGGTAGGCGGGTTTCTGAACTGCCCACAGCCCTCCTAAGAGACTCAGGGCGAGTAGAAAAAGATTGTGCTATTTTATGGTGAACATCAGTGATCGAGGACCAATTATATGACAAGTGGTTAAGTCATCCTTTAATGAACAATATCAATACAGTAATGTAAATATACAACAATATCAATACAGTAATGTAAATATACCGTATTGATCAAAGGTGCTAATAAGAACTGTGTAAGTAGAGCAGTGGAGCAGCAAGCTCATTGTGTTGTTATGTAACTGTGCAGAGTCCAGCCATTCAGTCAGCACAGAACACTGCTACTTGTTGTTGTTCTAATTCAATTATGGACATTTTTCTATGGCATTCTTTCAGGCACACACACACACACGCACGCACGCACGCACGCACGCACGCACGCACGCACGCACGCACGCACGCTCAAAAGTAACTGACCCTAACTTTCCAGAGGACCTGAGAGGTATGCTGGCACCCATCTGGATTGGGCACTTAGCTGAAAGCAGCTGCAGTACCTGATATAAGAGTGTGTGTGTGTGTGTGTGTGTGTGTGTGTGTGTGTGTGTGTGTGTGTGTGTGTGTGTGTGTGTGTGTGTGTGTGTGTGTGTGTGTGTGTGTGTGTGTGTGTGTGTGTGTGTGTGTGTGTGTGTGTGTGTGTGTCCAGAGAAGGGTTTTAATGTGACATCATCACGGTCAGCAAATCATGACTGCTGATGATGAACAATGTTGAGTGAGTTTTGATTGATTGAATACTTTATGAGTCAGAAATGTAAACAGCACGTGGTACAGTCAGACACCACAGCAGGACACTAGATAATATAGATATCACTAGTAATACTGTAGATATCACTAGTAATACTGTAGATAATATAGACTAGCCCTTACCCGTTCAAAGATATGAGCTCCAAAATGATGTGCAGTGTGTGGGTTATGGGATGTGCACTGTGCACACAGTATATGAGGGATGGAAAGTAACTTTAACTGGTGCTTGCATGATAATATGTAGGAGCATCAATATAAGAAATACCCGTTTCTTTTAATGGCTACAGAGATACTGTCCCCCCGCCCGCCCGCCCGCACGCCCGCACGCGCCCGCACGCACGCACGCACGCACGCACGCACGCACGCACGCACGCACGCACGCACGCACGCACGCACACACACACACACACACACAGAGCTGGTTAAAGATGTTGCCTCATGCTAGATGCAGAATAGATATGCCTCATGCTAGATGCAGAATAGATAGTAGATACACCATAAAAATGCTAATATACAGCATATGATTTGTGAAAGTGACAAACGGGCTTCACAGTTATGTCAGGTGTGTTCATATGCTAATGGTGATGCGATTTCAGATCAATTGCTCCAGCCACTGAGGAGAAACGCTGTTTCAGACAGACAGACAGACAGACAGACAGACAGACAGACAGACAGACAGACAGACAGACAGACAGACAGACAGACAGACAGACAGACAGACAGACAGACAGACAGACAGACAGACAGACAGACAGACAGACAGACACTCACTCAGACATTCGGAAAATTATATGTTTGACTAGCCCTTACCCGTTCAAAGATATGAGCTCCAAAATTATGTGCAGTGTGTGGGTTATGGGATGTGCACTGTGCACGAAGTATATGAGGGATGGAAAGTAACTTTAACTGGTGCTTGCATGATAATATGTAGGAGCATCAATGTAAGAAATACCCGTTTCGTTTAATGGCTAACCCCCCCCCCCCCCCCACCCGCCCACCCGCCTGCGCACACACCCGCCTGCCTGCACACACACACACACACACACACACACACACACACACACACACACACACACACACACACAGAGAGAGAGCTGGTTAAACATGTTGCCTCATGCTAGATGCAGAATAGATGTGCCTCATGCTAGATGCAGAATAGATAGTAGATACACCATAAAAATGCTAATATACAGTATATGATTTGTGAAAGTGACAAACGGGCTTCACAGTTATGTTAGGTGTGTTCATATGCTGATGGTGATGCGATTTCAGATCAATTGCTCCAGCCACTGAGGAGAAACGCTGTTTCAGACAGACAGACAGACAGACAGACAGACAGACACTCACTCACTCACTCACTCAGACATTCGCAAAATTATAGTATAGATATCACAAGGGTAAACTGGCCTAAGTGTGGCACTAGATTAGAAGAGCCTTTGGGGAGAATGAAGGCTTTTTCTTTTTTACCTAAATCTTCCTCTTCTAAGAGTCCCTGCACAAAACCTTATCAGATGGGGGTCTGTAGTCACATACATTGGGGGTCCTCCTTGACACGAAAAATAACTACTGCCTTGTATGGAACTAAGGTGGTGGGCGATGGAAGGACCTCGGCATCCTTAGAGCTGCACTAGCCGGGCTAACAACGAGGAAAGTAAAGGAAATACATCAAACATATCATTTTCCGAATGTCTGTCTGTCTGTCTGTCTGTCTGTCACAGCGTTTCTCCTCAGTGGCTGGAGCAATTGATCTGAAATCGCATCACCATTAGCATATGAACACACCTGACATAACTGTGAAGCCCGTTTGGCGGGGGGGGGGGGGGGGGGGGGGGGGGGTGTTGTCTGGCCCTGTTACAGATGTTGTCCAAAAATCATGCAGATCGGTACACAGTATGTCTGTAGCCATTAAACGAAACGGGTATTTCTTACATTGATGCTCCTACATATTATCATGCAAGTACCAGTTAAAGTTACTTTCCATCCCTCATATATACTGTGTGCACAGTGCACGCCCCATAACCCCCACACTGCACATCATTTCGGAGCTCATATCTTTGAACGGGTAAGGGCTAGTTATACATAAACAGAGAAAGTAGACATGAGGAAAGCGTGTCCTGCCTTAATCACTGCTTAATAATGCACTTAAAACATTCTATGAAGTCTATTTTTGTACGAGCTATTAGTTCCCCCCCCCCCCCCCCCCCCCCACTGAATTCCTTCCAGCATGAATCACAGTGTTTGTGTGCAGTTTGACCACCGCTAGCAGAAACACTACCATGTGTGCATGTTGTCTACGTCAGGAAATAAACCTTTGATCTCCAAGCCAATCCCACACATTCTACCACTTTGTTTAGCCACGCAAACCAGGGATTAAAGAGTACAAAAACAAAGAAAAGGTTTTGTCAGGCCAAGGCCAATCTGTAATCTGTCTGACGAGCGTGAAGGGAGCCCCCCACCCCCACCCACACCCACACCCACACCAGTGCTCTACTGTTTCCTAAACCCCTCCCACCATTATGTAAAATCATGATTCTTTGGTATAATCATTCTACACCTACTCTATGTTTCTTGCTGTTCTACATACCGTACAGTATAACAGCTTAACCAGTTGAAGAAATCTCAGGATTGAGGCTTTAACCTTTGCTTTGATGCTTATTGGTCGGTCCATTTGTCGGGTTCCATTTGTACATTCTTGGAGTTATGGGGGTCCCGGGAATTAAAAAGTTTGAACTATTTCAAGTCAAGGTCCCCCGAATTGTACATTGATATGTATTTGTCTGCAAACTCCAACCCCAGAAACAGCAGATGCAGAAGCAAACAGCCACGCTAACACGTTCTGCTGAGGGACTCCCCTGGAACCTCTGCTTAGTTTTGTTCTGTATCAAACACCCCCCAAACATTGCTGACCTACAAGCTCATATGGCGTCAGCGGCAGCAACCCAAGCATCAAACATGACTGAAATCTGTCGTGATGGCAACTGAGAACCTCTAATCCATATCCTCCTTTACGCCTCAAAGCTTTGATCCTGTAAGACGTCTAAGAGGTGACGTTAGCCCAGAAAACCTCTGGGACATGAAACAATGAAATCCATACGCTGAACACCACTGTACTGTACTGTACTGTACTGCACTGCACTGCACTGCACTGCACTGCACTGCACTGCACTGCACTGCACTGTACTGCACTGCACTGCACTGCACTGCACTGCACTGCACTGCACTGCACTGCACTGTACTGTACTACACTGCACTGCACTGCACTGCACTGCACTGTACTGTACTGTACTGCACTGCACTGCACTGTACTGCACTGCACTGCACTGCACTGCACTGCACTGCACTGCACTGCACTGTACTGTACTGCACTGCACTGCACTGCACTGCACTGTACTGTACTACACTGTACTGTACTGTACTGTACTGCACTGCACTGTACTGTACTGTACTGTACTGCACTGTACTGCACTGCACTGCACTGCACTGCACTGCACTGTACTGTACTACACTGCACTGCACTACACTGTACTGCACTACACTGCACTGCACTGCACTGCACTGTACTGCACTGCACTGCACTGCACTGCACTGTACTGTACTGTACTGCACTGCACTGCACTGCACTGTACTGTACTGTACTGCACTGCACTGCACTGCACTGCACTGTACTGTACTACACTGCACTGCACTGCACTGTACTGTACTGCACTGCACTGCACTGTACTGTACTGTAGGCAGCATGGCGCCAGGGGTGTCACAAGGGGGGGGGGGGGGGACTGAGTTACCCGGGCCCAAGGTGGAGGGGGCCTTAATTATTTTATACTTCTATTGAAAAAATAGCAGATATACAAGCTCACAGCGCGGCACCGAGTGCCGCGATGCGAGGTTGTAGATCTGCTATTTTTGAAAAGTTGTGAAAATGTGTGGAAATCTTTGAATACATGATTTTTTTAAGCAGACATTTGTAACTTGAATTTTGCTTCTGGGGAGTTCCTGGAACGAAATATTTTGAGATGGGGGTCTGTGGCCAAATACAAGTAATTTTGGGGATCCTTCACATGAAAAAGTTTGAAGCACCACTGACATAAAAATATAGGTTTTTCAAAAAACATTTTCACGATTTTTCAAAAATAGCAGATCTAAGCTTGTATATCTGCTATTTTTCAACAGTTAAAGCACAAAATAATGCCTAATAATGCGTTCCCAGTCTAATGAAATACATTCATGGGGGGCCCGCAGTGAATCCTTGTACCCAGGGCCCAGAATTCGGTGCGACACCCCTGCATGGCGCTGTCCCCTTTTATGACTTCTAAAGGGCTTATCTTGTAGTGCCAGGAATCATTATGTCCGCTACGCTGAACAACCATTACATGATCCTGTAAAACACCCACTAATGGTTAATGGTTACTAACAGTGGTGGAAAGCATAAGTATAATATACTAGCCCTTACCCGTTCAAAGATATGAGCTCCAAAATGATGTGCAGTGTGTGGGTTATGGGATTATATGAGGGATGGAAAGTAACTTTAACTGGTGCTTGCATGATGTAGGAGCATCAATGTAAGAAACCCGTTTCGGCTACAGAGATACTGTGTACCGATCTGCATGATTTTGGACAACATCTGTAACAGGGCCAGAACCCCCCCCCCGCCCGCCCACCGCCTGCCCGCCTGCACACACACACACTCCCCCCCCCCCGTGTGTGTGTGTGTGTGTGTGTGTGTGTGTGTGTGTGTGTGTGTGTGTGTGTGTGTGTGGGTTTGTGTGTGATTGTGCATGGCCTGAACAACAGCGCCCCTCCCTTAACATGTGTGGGCACAAAAGGTACTGTAGGCTAAATAGATATAGATACACCATAAAAATGCTATTATACAGCATACGATTTGTGAAAGTGACAAACGGGCTTCACAGTTATGTCAGGTGTGTTCATATGCTGATGGTGATGCGCTTTCAGATCAATTGCTCCAGCCACCGAGGAGAAACGCTGAGACAGACAGACAGACAGACAGACACTCACTCAGACATCTCCAAAATTATAGTATAGATTGTTGCTGAATCCTCTAATTTACATGTTTTATTTTTTTCACAAATCAATGGCCCTGCTTGATCATACTACAACGTCACAAAAACGCATCATTGAAACATTTTAACAACACAGATCTTGTCCCTGCTTGGCACAACATCTTTTCAGATGGGCGTCCATGGCCAAATATATATTAAAGTGGGTGTCCTTGAACCATCATGTAAGTTCTTTCATCGGCACTCCGAAACATCGCTATTCCGACCACCTAAACCTAATCTTAAGGTGTCTTCTCAAAGGTTCCACCTCCTGTTGTCCCGACCTCCCGTTAACCTTCCGTTAACGTTCACCAGGTTAGCATTCACCAGCGTCGGCAGGTTAGCATTTTACCAGGTTAGCATTCGCCAACGTTGGTTTCACTGAGGTTAAGGTTGGGTTTGGGTGGTCGGGTCAGAAGAATGGTAGGTCTGATCATGGCACCAACCTTAACCCTATTTACTGATATGTTTAATGATAAAACACATACAAATGTATGTGAACGTGCGGCTGTAAAGCTTTAAACCATATTAAGTACGAATTTTGACTAGCAACTGTTATTGAATAGAAAACAATAAGTTACTTACTTTTATTTTCAACATAATTGACTTAAAAAGTGATCTTTTGAGATGTCAGTACTCAGTATATTTCGATCAAAATGTTGTCGATTAGAGGGGGTACTTGGATTCAGCAATCAGGAAAAGTGGGTACTGAAGCCCAAAAAGTTTGAGAACCCCTGAACTAACCTACTCCCCAATATCTCCTATCCTCTCCTACCTCTCCTACATGTCCTACCAGGCCATCAACTTCTGGCAGGTGTTGGTGATGAACGACGAGCACACGGAGCGCCGCTACCTGCTGTACTTCCTGCTGGGCTGGGGTCTTCCTGCGCTGGTCATCATCGTCCTGGTCATCGTCCTGCTGGGGGGCTTCAGCTGGAGCATCCACACTGTGTACGGCCTGGTGCTGGGGGACGTGTGAGTGGAACCTACACACACACACACACACACACACACACTGTGTACGGCCTGGTGCGGGGGGACGTGTGAGTAGAACGCACACACATACACACACACACACTGTGTACGGCCTGGTGCGGGGGGACGTGTGAGTGGAACGCACACACACACACACACACACACTGTGTACGGCCTGGTGCGAGGGGACGTGTGAGTGGAACGCACACACACACACACACACACACACACACACACACACACACACACACACACACACACACACACACACTCTTATGTATCTCCATATTTTAAAGAGGTGGTGCCATAGTTTTGTACTTTTTCTGTTTTGTATGTGTCTACGGAGTCAAACCAGGGAATGGCGACTTGTGAAAGTCGTGTCGTCTTATCTTCAGTCAGGCCAAAGGCCAGGGGCGGAGATCTATGTTTTCATCCCAGTCTGTGTGTCTGTGTGTTCGTGGCTATAATCTCACAAACTTCTAGACCAGTCACTCACCAATTGTGCAAGAGAAAATGCTGTCTGTCTCCTCTTAATTTAGGCATGTACGCGTGAGCTTCTGGAGGAAAACTTCTCTTTAAGAGGGTATTTAACTCGACTCCTCTTCTCAGAGTTTTTAACGCATTGATTAAAGTTCTCATCATTTGGATTTTTACATATTGTGCTACAGAGTTCTATAGTCTGTTGGGCTCCACGCTGGTTGACAAATTATAGACTTGGCCTAACGAAACATTTCCATGGGATTTCTTTGCTTTAATCCATGCCAACGTGCCTGGATGGAGCCATGTGTGGGATGGAAACGTTGTCACTGTTAAACTGTTTTGGCACTCGGTACGGAGGCAGCATTTATTCTATCATTCAGCCGAAGGGGACAACAGACAGACAGACAGACAGACAGACAGACAGACAGACAGACAGACAGACAGACAGACAGACAGACAGACAGACAGACAGACAGACAGACAGACAGACAGACAGTCACTCCCACACAAACATCAGCCAAAAAAAAACAACAACTGCACAAGCAGCCTGTGTTGCCAGATCTTGCGAAACAAGCAACCAGCTCTATATGAAAAAACAAGCACAAAAGAAGCGACTTTAGCAGTTAAACCACTTTTAAACCTAAACACATTGGCTATTTTGCGATTTGAGCTTGTAGATCTGCTATTGGGTTAGGGTTAGGGTCATAAGAAAAAATATTGAAGAAGGAAAAAAAATGCTTTTGAAAGATTTTAACTACAAATATTGCATGGGAGGTCCCTGGCACAAAACATTTTCAAATGGGTCTGCGGACAAATACATACTTGGCGTAGTCCTTGACGTGAAAAAGTTTGAGAAAAATCTATTTAAACATTAGAAAGAAGAAAAAAAAAACTTTAGGAAGCAAGCCCAACCAAACGCAACGTGCAACCTATACGCGCAAAACCTGCCAATATTTACAAGCGACTTTGCAGAAAAAACAAGGCCAAAGTCGCTTAGAATGAGCAGACATGGCAACACTACTACGGGAAGCAGCCTGGGGCAGATCAAAGTTGTGGGAGTATAATTAAAGCACACTGCTGTACCCGTCACCTCTGCATCAGACACGTGATGTGGAGATGTGTGCAATGATGAAAATAAATACAAATTAACTGTAAAACGTGCACAACACACATCTCCACCAGGAGACATGTTGTCCTACTTCTCTCCACGTTTCTGTCCGCCTGGAGGCGATCATCCAAGTATTGAAATAATATTTAAACAGCAACCTACTGTATGGAACAAGCATATTGTCGTTGTCGGGTGGAAACCTTGTATGTCCAAAACGTTCATTTTGCATTTATCATTTTAAAAATGATTTAAACTACAACGCGGTGCGAGGCGTTTTGTGCTTATAGATCGGCTGTTTTCACTACTTTTGTGCGATGGCCTTGTATAATGAAGCAGGGCTTTACTTTGTGAAAGAACGTACAAATTTGAAACTTGGACCACGGCTTACACACGCCTGCATCTCCACAGTGGAACCTGTGGAACTGTAAAAGGTGCACAACGGAACGCACGTCTCCACCAGGAGACATGTTGTCCTATAGTCAGGTTTGTTATGTTAAGAAATGTATGTTTGTTGGATTTTTGTGAAGATTTGTAAAACTATACATTTTTGGAATCTTCAGAGCATGGGGAATCCAAAAATCAATGTTCCCATTTGCACAGACACCTGCAAAGCCGCCATTTTGGACGTTCAAAATGGCCGACATAAAATACATCATTTGTGCTATCTTGGCTTCTGGACAACCTAGAAACTTAATTAAACATGCCAATCCTATGTTTTCTGGGTCAAGGAATCAAATGAGTAAATGTTGGGAGTAAAATGTTCCGGACCCCCAACCCCTTTCTGGGGGTTATCTATTTTGGGACCTCCCAGAACAGTACGCCAGCCAATTAATGTCCTATTTTCATAATAGTAGAGTTGTTTTGTAGGTTTTAAAACCTCCTGGGCTCATTTATTGCACTTTTAACCCTCTAAGGCCCGCATTAAGAAATACTTGAAATAAAAAATTGAAAAAAATCAGATGGTGTTGTAGGAGTCCTATTAAGAGGAAAATGTAATGTTTTTTTCAAAAAAATGTTTTTGTAAGATTTTATAGCCATAAATCAAAAATCATAAATCATGCTCTAATTTACATATGGGGGATATTTTTCACAATAATAACATATGTACATGTTCTAGACATTCTAATGATCACCAAAAAAAATAGTACAGGCATTTTACTTATGTTTTTGTGAGGTATAGCTTCCATGAAAAACTGAGATGTTGTTCGTCAAAACTCTGGAATTTCAGCGGGTGTGGTGGGTGTGAATGTCAGCCCCTGTGGGGGGTATTTATATGCAAATATTGTGGCCAATGGCATTGTAATACTAAACAATAGAATCCAATGGTGGTGTTTAGGTGGTAGGGGGAGCTAAAATAAAATGATTTAAACCTTTTTTTGGATAAAATACAAACGTTGTAATATTACAACCGTGGGCCTTAGAGGGTTAAAGTAGCCAGAATAATCCTTCTGACTTTTGGTTGGGGTCTTTCCTCACCTGGGACCCCCAGACAGACCCTTGAGCCTATCTCAGTAATCGCTCTGCTCCAGAGCAATGTTAAATTAGATCATAACTGAAGCATAAAAGTTGTTGTAGCTGGGCTTTGAAAACAAAAAGGAGTAGTAACAAATACCAGGGGTCTTCCACAGGGGGTCCGGGACCCCTGGGGGGTCCTCAGTTACTACAGGAGGGGGCCCGCCAAATCTTGATGGGATTTGAAACTGTAACCTTTGATGGTTTATTAGTATTCTCAGTATTATTTATAACATTTTTGTGTTGGACAGTTATGGTTGACAGGTGTTAATTGAGTTTGTGGGGAGGGCGGGCTTAGGGGGGGCTAAAGCCCCCTCTAGCCCCCCCCTGGAGCCGTCCCTGTTGCAACGTATTACTTTAGGCGCGCAGACTAACATGTCCATTTATTGCACTGCACTCACACTGACAACACAACATACACACCTCTGTGTTATCGTCACCCCAAAACCAATACCCTATCCTCTTAAAGAGCTCATGGTCAATTATGCCCAAAGAGATTCACTACATGTCCTCCCTAATAATGTTGACAGTCTTTGTTTGTATTGTTTAAGCAGCTGCACCATCCCTTGCAATCTGCTTTGCAGACACATTTGATGAGCTCAAGTATTGCCTATATTTATATGAGTTAAAGCGAAGGATCTCAACGTCTTATGCCTTACCTTAGTTTCCTTTTAGTTGACCTTGAATCAGTGAACTGTACTGTCATGAAACTGTAATTTATCCTATGCAAAACTTCTAATAAATACTTCAAATCAATAAAAAAAAAGCCTTTGAAGCAGGGAGGGCAAGACACTTGACTGGAACATACCCTCCACTTTCTGACACTGCTGTAAATTTGCAACAGTCAAAGCCAAGGTACAAAACAAAAGTAAGTAGATATATTTGAGCGAGTTCAAGTTATTGAATGTCACAAATGTCAAGGGTTCCTTGGCCTACACAATTCGTCATGGGTCAACGCCTACTTGAAGCCTGATAATGATGACATTAAGCCATTAACCGCTTCAAGGACCTTAGCAAGAGTTCCATTTCTACTGAGCTTATTAATGGTGAGCTTCCATCAACATTGCAGTCATTGGAGCATGTTACATGCCGTGTTTACAGTTCAAAAGGTCCAACAACCAACTCGTGCTGCACTGCTACCACATATCCTCCTTGCCAACTATGTCACAATGCGGGATAAATCATACCTGACAAATTGCCCTAAGCTTCCACCAATTGAAGAAAATGGGTGAAATTCAGAGAGTGGAGGGTATGTTCCAGTCAGGGGTCTTGCCCTCCCTGCTCAAATAACCTGCCTTCCACTCTATGCTATGGTGGAGACTGTGTCAACACTATTAGGTTGGACATTGAAGATGACGATGATAAAGACGAATAGATCCTGCATGTCTGAAATTACTGTATTGTAGTGAATCTCCTTGGGCATAATTGACCATGGGCTCTTTAAGAGGATGGGTGCGGGTTTTGGGGTGACGATAACACAGAGGTGGGTGTGTTGTGTTGTCAGTGAGTGCAGTGCAATAAATGGACATGTTAGTCTGCGTGTCCCAAAATATGAAGTTGCAATAGCTTAAATATTGCAATCCCAGCAGTAACACCTGTCAACCATAACTGTCCAACACAAAGAATGTATAAATAATACTGAGAATACTAATAAACCATCAAAGTACAATACCGTTGTTTTGGGTTGAGATTGGCACATTTCCTGGGGCAATCTGCCCAGATCATGCATGTCACACGTGTCTTCCTCTTCTTTTTTAGTTTTTTATTCTCAAAAAGCGCCTGCAATGTAGTGCATTTGAAACTACATTGCAGTGCACATCATGCGGTGATCACTGCTTGCCTCCTCTGAATTGTTTTATTTTTATTTTCGTTTATTTATATTTCGTTGCTGAGTGAGGTCAGCAGACAAAGTGACATAAGTGAGATGAAAAAACCTGAGTGAAATGTGCCAATGTCAACCAGAAACATCGGTACATAAACTCTGAATACATAAAAACATTCAAGTTTCAAATCCCATCAAGATTTGGTGGGCCCCTGTAGTAACTCTGTAGTAGCTCCCTGTGGAAGACCCCTGGTATTTGCTACTACTCCTTTTTGTTTTCAGAGCCCAGCTACAACAACTTTTATGCTTCAATTATGATCTAATTTAACATTGTTCTGGAGCAGAGCGATTACTGAGACAGACTCAGGGGTCTGTCTGGGGGTCCCAGGTGAGGAAAGACCCCAACCAAAGGTCAGAAGGATTATTCTGGCTGCTTTAAAAGTATAATGAATGAACCCAGGAGGTTTTAAAACCTACAAAACAACTCTAATATTATGAAATTAGGACATTAACTGGCTGGCGTACTGTTCTGGGACGTCCCAAAATAGATAACCCCCAGAAAGGGGGTGGGGGTCCGGAACATTTTACACCCAACATTTACTCATTTGATTCCTTGACCCAGAAAACATAGGATTGGCATGTTTAATTAAGTTTCTAGGTTGTTCAGAAGCCAAGATAGCACAAATGATGTATTTTATGTCGGCCATTTTGAATGTCCAAAATGGCGGCTTTGCAGGTGTCTGTGCAAATGGGAACATTGATTTTTGGATTCCCCATGCTCTGAAGATTCCAAAAATGTATAGTTTTACAAATCTTCACAAAAATCCGACAAAAATACATAAGGAACCTGACTACTACTTCTCTCTCCACGTTTCTGTCTGCCTGAAGGCATGCATGGTGCATGGTGGTGATGACTGAGTTTTTGGGGTTGTGTGCGAGCTTGGAAAGGCACGTGGCAACAGTTCTGTCGGGTGGATCCTTTTCAGGATTCAAATGTAAAAAAAGTACTCAAATGT
>NC_137832.1:64557029-64577029 GCF_963921795.1 Nannobrachium achirus | reverse complement strand
TCTCACACTTTCTCTCCACCTCTCCATCCTCCCTCTAACCTTCTCTCTCTCTGCTATTCTCTCTCTCTCCCCTCCTCTCTCTCACTCTCTCCCCCCCCCCCCCCCTCTCTCTCTCTCAAACAGGTGATCTTATGATTTTCTCATCTCGTGCGGACACAGCCGTGCCCCGCGTCACGTTCTCACATCAGCTGTCGTGTTTCCCACAGGGGTGGACATTTTTATGGAGAGGGAGAGAGAGAGAGAGAGAAAGAGAGACAGAGACAGAGAGACCGACCCTCTGGCTAACAGATGAAAGTTCTGAGATGAATGCACAAAGCGAGGGAGCGATGGAACACACACTCTCACACAGGCCTTATCGGTTTGAATCCTGTGTTAATCAGTCAAAAACAATTCTTGCCGTCCTCCATTCGTTACTCAGACCAGCAGGCTGTTTCACCTGGAAATGTCCCTGTTCGTTCGTTCATTCATTCATTCATTCATTCATTCATTCATTCATTCATTCATTCATTCATCCATCCATCCATCCATCCATCCATCCATCCATTCATCCATTCATTCATTCATTCATTCATTCATTCATTCATCCATCCATCCATCCATCCATCCATCCATCCATCCATCCATCCATTCATCCATTCATTCATTCATTCATTCATTCATCCATCCATCCATCCATTCATCCATCCATCCATCCATCCATTCATTCAGTACATTGAACTGTGGCTCAGGTTGTGGAAAGTGAAACTTTTTTTCCCCTCCTCACTTTCCTGTCTGTTGCTCTGCTCTGGTTAATGTCTACCTATTATCTCCATCTTTTCGCTTGTAATGCTTAATTAATATGCTTAGTATTAATACTTCATTATAATACGGTGTGACACAAAGTAGCAAAATTAGCCGATCTTCAAGCTCAAAACACGTTGCGATGCGGTGCGTTTAGATCTTGTAGATCTGCAATTTTGGAATTAGAATCCTGAGAAGTAACTGTTTAGGCCATATGAGGTTCCCCCCAACATAGGGACACCAGGTTAAGGTTGAGGTCAGAGTTATTCAGAAGAAATAAGAGTGCATTAAGGGATTTACTTGTGAGAGGCTTTAGCCTTTTCCTGTTTCTTTATCCAGCATCTTATTCCTAGTGTGTGTGTGTGTGTGTGTGTGTGTGTGTGTGTGTGTGTGTGTGTGTGTGTGTGTGTGTGTGTGTGTGTGTGTGTGTGTGTGTGTGTGTGTGTGTGTGTGTGTGTGTGTGTGTGTGTGTGTGTGTGTGTGCGTGCTGGGGTGTGTAGTACAGTACGTGCATGCAGTATACTGCCCTACAAAGGCAGAGTGCAGTAACTACGTTTTGGGAGACACCGACTTATTTGTGTCGCCCAACGGTCAAATTAGCCTTCTTGATATTGGGGGATGAACAATTACCTCAAGAACAGATGTACAATCAGTGTAATATCACTTTTATATCTTTATCTCATTTGGCTGATCAGCTGTAACACTTTTAAACCCATTTTTTGGTGAAATTCGAAAACGTAGTTACTGCACTCTGCCTTTGTAGGGCAGTATACATGCCTGCGTGCATACAGTACGTGTGGGCATAATTACGTGCGTGCGTGCGGTAAGACTGGCGATGCTTGGCAATAACAACGTGAAGCCGGTGTGTTTCTGTGTCCTGACATGCAGAGGTCTGAGGTTTGGCTCATCTACTCTGCAGAACCCTGAGGGTTCACTTTACGCCTCTCTGCGGGTCAATTTTTACACTAAATGGTTACGTTGAACACCCAGGATTTCACAGAGTCTTGGCTGGCTTCCCTTGAAGCTTTGCTTTCGGGGGTTTCTTTCACATGGCCCGTCTGTCTGTCTGTCTGTCTGTCTGTCTGTCTGTCTCCGTCCTCTTTCCCTCCCTCCGTGTGTGTGTGTGTGTGTGTGTGTGTGTGTGTGCGTGCGTGCGTGCACGTGTGCGTGCACGTGTGCCTGTGCGTGCACGCCTGTGCGTGTGTCTTATATATCGCCATCATTCTTACTCATCTTTCTGCTTGCTGACATGCATGGTTGAGAGCTGGTCTCTCTCTCTCTTGGCAGCGGTGCTATAAGTGTCAGATGTCTCTCTCTCTCTCACACACACACACACACACACACACACACACACCCACACACACACACACACACACACACACACACACACACACACACACACACACACACACACTGCAATCAGCAACAGGGAGACAAACAGAATATTTACAGGATGTCAAACAACGACTGTGTTTACTGTGTTTACTCATAACGCAGTGCATTATGCAACAGGAGGTCAACGTGTCAAAATAATAGCACATAATTTATACCACAGAGGCTGAAACCTGACACCATGTTATTCTATACAGCCTCACCCAGAGAGGGGAGAGAGTACAGTAAATCACTGATTCTGTAGGTAAAGTTACATTCCATTCAGAACAACAGAGTCCCAGCTTGGGAGTTTAGAGTTCAACATAATACACAGATTTTTGGCATGACATGACATTTGTAGAAGTGCTAATTTTGTGTTTTCTTGTACATTTTTGTTGCCTTTTACTGACGAAATCTAAATAAAATGAAATAAGACCTAATGTAGTGTGAACATGCGAGTGTCGCATCCCATGGTATTACGTCATTTATCAAAGAATGGTGATGAACCTTCCCCAATTTGAAGCGAAATGTGATTCAAACCGCTCTGGCACATTTGTCTGGTTTTGAGGCTAATTCAAACCCATGTCACCAGATTCAAACCCATGTCACCAGATTCAAACCCATGTCACCAGATTCAAACCCATGTCACCAGATTCAAACCCCATGTCACCAGATTCAAACCCCATGTCACCAGATTCAAACCCCATGTCACCAGATTCAAACCCCATGTCACCAGATTCAAACCCCATGTCACCAGATTCAAACCCCATGTCACCAGATTCAAACCCCATGTCACCAGATTCAAACCCCATGTCACCAGATTCAAACCCATGTCACCAGATTCAAACCCCATGTCACCAGATTCAAACCCATGTCACCAGATTCAAACCCCATGTCACCAGATTCAAACCCCATGTCACCAGATTCAAACCCCATGTCACCAGATTCAAACCCCATGTCACCAGATTCAAACCCATGTCACCAGATTCAAACCCCATGTCACCAGATTCAAACCCATGTCACCAGATTCAAACCCCATGTCACCAGATTCAAACCCATGTCACCAGATTCAAACCCCATGTCACCAGATTCAAACCCCATGTCACCAGATTCAAACCCCATGTCACCAGATTCAAACCCCATGTCACCAGATTCAAACCCCATGTCACCAGATTCAAACCCCATGTCACCAGATTCAAACCCCATGTCACCAGATTCAAACCCCATGACACCAGATTCAAACACCATGACACCAGATTCAAACCCCATGACACCAGATTCAAACCCATGTCACCAGATTCAAACCCCATGACACCAGATTCAAACCCATGTCACCAGATTCAAACCCCATGTCACCAGATTCAAACCCATGCCACCAGATTCAAACCCTGCATGTCACCAGATTCAAACCCATGTCACCAGATTCAAACCCATGTCACCAGATTCAAACCCCATGTCACCAGATTCAAACAACATGTCACCAGATTCAAACCCATGTCACCAGATTCAAACCCCATGTCACCAGATTCAAACCCATGACACCAGATTCAAACCCATGACACCAGATTCATACCCCATGTCACCAGATTCAAACCCATGTCACCAGATTCAAACCCCATGTCACCAGATTCAAACCCCATGTCACCAGATTCAAACCTCATGTCACCAGATTCAAACCCCATGTCACCAGATTCATACCCCATGTCACCAGATTCAAACCCCATGTCACCAGATTCAAACCCCATGTCACCAGATTCAAACCCCATGTCACCAGATTCAAACCCCATGTCACCAGATTCAGGTACAGTAGCAGCAGCTCCCGTAATGCTAGTCTCAAATCTGGAGCACACATAAACAATAATGGCGGCGGGATCACTTCTTCTGTGGTTTTCTCAGCCTGGATCTAGTTTCTCTATTTCTATGTCTGAAAACTGATGAAAACAGAGGGGGAGGAGGAGCCTCTCGCTCCGTAATGGCGGCATTTTTCACTGCTCCGTGAGCAAAGCAGCCGGTTAGCGCTGTAGCCTCACAGCTAGAAGGTCCTGGGTTTGATTCCCACCAGGGGACGCTGTGGGCACTGGGGGGCGTGTTCCCTCCTCCACGTCACACCCTAGGTGGGGTTGGCAAAAGGGCCTTTCTGTGTGGAGTTTGCATGTTCTCCCCGTGTCTCCTAGGGTAGATACCCTCACAAAAAAAACATGCAGTAATCCTGGTCTCTATACTGCCTCCCCCTGGCCAGCCAGGGCACCTGATGGAGGGGAAAGGAACTGGTTGGAATAACGTGTTCCTTCCACGCACTACGTCCAAACCGTGGAAATCCCCCCTGTCAGGTGAAAAGAAGCAACTTGGACTCCTCATGCATAGAAGGAAGCATGAGGTCACTCCGTTGTCTCCCCAGACGCGGCAGAGGGAGAGCAGAGCCCAGGATTACATAGGCAATTAGCACTGGGTGAAAAATGGGTTGCAAAATCGTGGGATAAAAATTATAGAAAAAAGAAAAGTAAATAGTAGATCTGCTATTTTCATGTTCCTTCTCCTCCTCCCCTCAAGGCCACAGCAGGACAAACACCCTCATGACCACATGTTTACACTGTCGCCCAACATGATGCAATCCTTTTATTTGACATACCGCACATTTTATTTTGGCTAGCGGCACACAGCAATTATTCCTGGATGTGAAGCGATGGCGCGGGGGTTCATGTCCGCATGGCGGGGTGTGCCAAGCCCAGCTTGTGAAAAAGGATTCGGTCACATCACACCAGTGTTTGTGATAGTCTGTGTGTTTGGACCAAACCGAGATTGTGTTGAGGATGTTGATTTTCCCACACATAGGCTACACACATACTGTACAGTACACACACACACACATACACACACACACACATGCGTGCTCACCCGCAAGCACACACACACAAACACGCCTCATTCAGTTTTGGCTAATGATGGACCTGGAGGCAACATGGAGGAAGAACAGCATGGCTGTTCAAAGTGCACTAAACATTATAGGAGAAACAAACACAGGAGAAAGCAATACTTGAATATCATTTAAACGGAAAGAGACAAAAAGAAAGGGTAAAAATAAAACCGGGAAAAAAAGGATGCAGATGTTACGTAAAATAAACATGGAGACAGACTAAGAAGAGAGAGAGAGAGAGAGAGAGAGAGAGAGAGAGAGAGAGAGAGAGAGAGAGAGAGAGAGAGAGAGAGAGAGAGAGAGAGACAGTCATAGTAGATAATAATAATAGAAATACCAGGTCTTCTGAAGTCATTCATTCATTCACTACTCATTCACTTCTCCCTGTTATGTATAGAGAGGCTCCACGTTGGAGACTAAACCGTGAACTAATCAGCAAAAATAAGACACTTTCGGACACTACGCGCAGTACGTGGTTGCAGTCAACAACCAATATTTTAAATGTTATACTTCATCATACGTACAATAGGAATTTAGGATATTGTCTCTCTCGGGTGGAAACGTCATACTATATGTCCCAAACTGTTACTTTCAGTAAAAAAACATCAAACGTAGCAGATCGACCAGCTCAAACCGCATCACCTCACGCTTTTCGTACTTGCGGATCTGCTATTTTAGATGTTTTTGTGTGATGATCAATTAGGGGTGGTAATTTATTTAAAAGAAAGTTAGAATATGGAGATGTTGAGGTTTCTGCTCTGAAACCAACAATATAGTAGTTATTGTCATTGTCCTGTACTGTACACTCACACAGCACTACACAATGGCAAACTGTTTCTCTATAGTTGACACACAGGCACATTCTGAGTCATGGTTTCAACTGGAAACAACGTTGCACAATGAATAAATCCAAAGTTACAAAACAGGCCTGAATACAGTATTTGGCACAGATGAGATGCGTCATTCTATGATGACTGTTAAGCATCAGAGCAGCATTTAACGTAATGTTCCACGCATTCTCTCACGCACACCTCTTCCTTTTAGATTGGAAGCAGGCAGTAGTTGTCAGTAATATCTTTAGGGTTTGTTGCTCCAAGAACTCCTATGCAGTTCCCCCAGTAGCAGTCATAGTACTGATCATGGCCAACCAGTAGTAGTCATAGTACTGATCATGACCAACCAGTAGTAGTCATAGTACTGATCATGACCAACCAGTAGTAGTCATAGTACTGATCATGACCAACCAGTAGTAGTCATAGTACTGATCATGGCCAACCAGTAGCAGTCATAGTACTGATCATGGCCAACCAGTAGTAGTCATAGTACTGATCATGACCAACCAGTAGTAGTCATAGTACTGATCATGACCAACCAGTAGTAGTCATAGTACTGATCATGGCCAACCAGTAGCAGTCATAGTACTGATCATGGCCAACCAGTAGTAGTCATAGTACTGATCATGACCAACCAGTAGTAGTCATAGTACTGATCATGACCAACCAGTAGTAGTCATAGTACTGATCATGGCCAACCAGTAGTAGTCATAGTACTGATCATGGCCAACCAGTAGTAGTCATAGTACTGATCATGACCAACCAGTAGTAGTCATAGTACTGATCATGGCCAACCAGTAGCAGTCATAGTACTGATCATGGCCAACCAGTAGTAGTCATAGTACTGATCATGACCAACCAGTAGTAGTCATAGTACTGATCATGGCCAACCAGTAGCAGTCATAGTACTGATCATGGCCAACCAGTAGCAGTCATAGTACTGATCATGACCAACCAGTAGTAGTCATAGTACTGATCATGGCCAACCAGTAGCAGTCATAGTACTGATCATGGCCAACCAGTAGTAGTCATAGTACTGATCATGGCCAACCAGTAGCAGTCATAGTACTGATCATGGCCAACCAGTAGCAGTCATAGTACTGATCATGGCCAACCAGTAGCAGTCATAGTACTGATCATGGCCAACCAGTAGCAGTCATAGTACTGATCATGGCCAACCAGTAGCAGTCATAGTACTGATCATGGCCAACCAGTAGCAGTTATAGCAGTGACGTCCAGAATAGCAGATCTACAAGCTCATGACGCGTCACTCCATGCCCTGCTGCGAGCTTGTATCCGCTATTTTTATGAATAATCATTCAAAAGTCGCTTGAACATTTTGAAATAATTTTGCGTTTTCTCGTCTTCTCTACTCGGGGTCCCTAGCACAAAACCTTTTCAGATGGGGTTCCGTGGCCAAATATATATCAATTTGGAGGTCCTTGACTTGGAACAGTTTGAGAGCTACTGATTTACAGTATAGCGCAGCAGTTATGGTATCTCTCCTCTAATGGCTAAGCATGGGCACAGACGCTAGGATCACATCGCCCTCATAGAGAACATACTGTATTTATTTATTTATGTATACAGTAGTACAGTGTGTGTGTTTGAGACACACACACACACACACACACACACACACACACACACACACACACACACACACACACACACACACACACACACACACACACACACACACACACACACATACACACACGCTCTGTTGGTATTTGGCACTGGAATGCTGTGTGTGTGTGTGTGTGTGTGTGTGTGTGTGTGTGTGTGTGTGTGTGTGTGTGTGTGTGTGTGTGTGTGTGTGTGTGTGTGTGTGTGTGTGTGTGTGTGTGTGTGTGTGCGCGCCCATGGATGCACATACTGTAGGCTGGTATTTTGGGTCAGGTTACAAGGCAAGGCACAGTGTACTGTATGTGTACTGTATGTGTACTGTATGTGTACTGTATGTGTATCAGGCCTACAGTATACAGGAGCTCAGTTCAACAACAAGGCAATTCAACGTTGAAACAGCAGCTCAAGACACAGAACAAATATATGAAATGACTCTGCATAGATTACAATTACAATTTGTCTATTTGACTTTACAGTAGGCAAGGAAAACACACACAAATGCATAGAAATGGTCGTCTAGCTCAGTGGTTCTCAACCTGTGGGTCGGGACCCTCAGCGGGGTCCCCAAATTATTTTGGGGGGTCCCATGATGATTAACTTAATGTGAAACATTGTTTTCCTCACTCAACAGTAAACAAACCAACATAAAGTTTAAGTGCATAGAGGGTATCTGCACATTTCTAAAGTGACAATTTAAGGACTTTTTAATACCTCTAAAATTACAAATTAAACATTGGCCAAATTGTGAAATATTAAAGCCAGCAATTGTAACGCAAGGCGTTGTGAACATGTAAATCTGCTATTTCCACAATAGAACCGTGTTATACAAAATGTAATGCTTCAACTCTTAGTGCTCGTCAGGGTGGGGGGGGGGTCCCCAGTTAAAATATGATCATTTTTGGGGTTGCTGCCTGAAAAGGTTGAGAACCACTTAATGTGCAACATTGTTTTCTCTCTCAATAGTAAACAAACGATACCGTAAACAACCGTGTTCTATGTAGAAATGTAACGCCTCGACTCTTATCATCAGTCTCTATACAGAATGTAAAACACTAAACATTTGAAAGACTCCAATGAACTCTCAACCACAAACCACAAACTTTTTCATGTCAAGGACGCCCAAATGTATGTATTTGAGATTATGTGCAAAAAAAAAACCACACCGTATTATACTGTATTTATATATATATATATATATATATATATTTTTTTTTTTTGTGACACCATGGCTGGTCAAAGTACAGTACAGCAAAGCATGGGCTTAAGTGGTTGAGAACATGAGAACATGCACGCCCATATCCACTTACACATGTTTGGCACACGTCAGGAACATACTGTATCCACACAGCCTCGCACGCACACACACACACGCACATGCACATGCACACACACACAAACACACACACACACACACACACACACACACACACACACACACACACACACACACACACACACACACACACACACACACACACACACACACACACACACACACACACACACACACACACGTCTGTGAAACTATGCTACTGAGGACATCAACATGTTACAGTTTTTGCGGTTGTTTGCCACTTTCAACCCTAATCCTACAGCCATAAACAGCCGGTTTATAGAATATAGGCCTACATTACAATCTAGTCTACGCCGGTATGCATAATCTACAAGACCCACAATGTGTGCCAGTGCGATGCTTGTTGAACGGCTATTTTCGCTGCACGACACCGGCAAAACAACTAAACATGAGTCAGACATAAATCCACAGATAAACTCTGAATGTGTAATCCTAAATCCTGACCCTAACCTGAATCTGTTCCGTCTGAATCTGGGGCCACCTAAATTTAGAACAAACATGGGAAAGTTAGAGTAACAAATCACGCACACTCACATTTTAAATATTGATTTATGCCCACATAAACAGAAGTACATGGATGCTTTGTACAAAGGAAATAAACACCGCCAGTGCAGTCTGACAACAGGAGAACAGACCGTTACAATGTTCCCATTCAGCAGGTCATTGTCACATACAGTACAGCTGACATAATCATCCGACACACAGTGGACATAAATCATGGCTAAAGGAAACAACGCAGCTCCTCCAAACCGAGCGGGGGAGTGGGACTGAGTTACCAGGGCCCAAGGTGGAGGGGCCTTCATTATTTATATACTTTTAGCTATTGAAAAATAGCAGATATACAAGCTCACAGCGAGACTTATTTTTGAAAAGTCGTGGAAAAAGTGTGCAAATCTTTGAATATATGTATTTTTCAAGCGAACATTTGTAACTCTAATTTTGCTTCTGGGGGGGTCCCTGGAACTAAATATTTTGAGATGTGGGTCCATGGCCAAATACATATCATTTTGGGTGTCCTTCACATGAAAATCTTTGAGCACAACTGACATAGAAACATATTTGCACAAATGTTCACAATTTTTTAAAATAGCAGATCTACAAGCTCGCAGCGCGGCACTCGGTGCCGTGCTGCGAGCTTGAATATCTTTTTCAATAGTTAAATTACCCAGGGCCCAGAACTTGGTGCGACACCCCTGTCCACACGCACATGTACGCACGCGCGCACACACACACACACACACACACACACACACACACACACACACACACACACGCGTACGCGGTATTCACACCCCTTAGGGCACAGTATTTTACTACAATACGAATTCATCCTGCCCCGATTCTCTTTGTCTGGAGGGGCCAGCAGAAGCTGCAGCGTGTTATGCAGGTCTCGCAGGGGGGGACGGGACCGTTTAAAGCGTCCCACTCAGCATAGCCGTGGTACAGTCACATAACCAGTCCACCTCTCACTGCCAGCTCTGTGTGTTTGTTTGTCCTGTTGTTCTCCAGAAAAGGAAAGGGAAAAACAATTTTAAGCGCCTTTGGGGGCTTGACCCCTCACTCCCCCCCCCCCCCCCCCCCCGACCCCCCCGACCCCCCCACCAGGCTGACCTGGTTGTTCAGTCTTATAAGAACATGTTTTTCCTCTCGGCGGGGAAAGGGGAAGTGCAGGGGAAGAAAAGGCTGTGTTTTTTCTAAGCGGGTGGAGAGGTTTTAAGGAAGGCTGAAGGGTATCAGCTAGCATGATCCTGTTATTGGACGTTTGGAGCAGGGAGGTCTTAGACTGGAATACACACTTATAGAGACCTGTAATACGTTCTCTGAACGCCTTCCCAGCCGCACGCACGCACGCACGCACGCACACACGCACACGCGGTTTAGCGTTTGTGGGGCTGTGCCCGGGAGCGTGCAGGCTGCAGGGTTACGTCATTCGTTTCGGTTCTTTTAAACAACTTTATCCTCCTATTTCTCAACCCTTCCTTTTTTCTCCCACTCAACCGTAATCTCTTCACTACTGTTTTCTTCCACGGTTACTGTTGTCAAGGCCTCTCGCTTAATTCATACACTGGAGGGAGACAAGAAAGGGCTGGGGGGGGGGGGGGGGGGGGGGGTGGGGGGGCTCTCCAGACCATGAATGCAGTTTTTATTATGGTGAAAGAAATGCAAATGCCCCCTCTTTCCATGCCATACCTGAAGGCAGCATTCAAGAGAATTGCCTTGTCCAAACTCTCCTGAACTTGAATGCATCCATGGTCTGGAGAGGGTCTGCTTGATAGACAGTTAGACACCCTAGAACCGACTGAGCGCCATTGCTATCGACATAAAGCTAAGAAAACTCTGTCTCTCCCCCCAGGTGTTTCATCCCCAACATCTACGCTGCTCTGTGCACGGCGGTGCTGGTTCCTCTGATCTGCCTGGTGGGGGTCCTGGTGGTCTTCATCCACGCTTACCAGGTCACCCAGCAGTGGAAATGTTACGATGACATCTACCGTGGCCGCGCCAACAGCACAGGTACCTCCACACACACACACACACACACACACACACACACACACACACACACACACACACACACACACACACACACACACACACATCTACCGTGGCCGCGCCAACAGCACAGGTACCTCCACACACACACACACACACACACACACACACACACACACACACACACACACACACACACACACACACACACACATCTACCGTGGCCGCGCCAACAGCACAGGTACCTCCACACACACACACACACACACACACACACACACACACACACACACACACACACACACACATCTACCGTGGCCGCGCCAACAGCACAGGTACACACACACACACACACACACACACACACACACACACACACACACACGCCACGCCACGCCACACCACACCACACCACACCACACCACACACCACACACCACACACCACACACACACACACACACGTTAACCATAACAACACTCTACCTCAGTGGTTCTCAACCTGTGGGTCGGGACCCCCAGGGTGGTCCCCAAATAATTTAGGGCGGTCCCCAGATGATTAACTTAATGTGCAACCGGGAATCTACACATTTCTAAAGTGACAATTTAAGGACTTTTTAATACCTCTAAAATGACAAATTAAACATTGGCCAAATTGTCAAATATATAGAGGCAGAAATTGTGAAAATAGCCGATCCACATGCTCACAACGGTGCTTGTGACATCATCGTTTGACAGATTTTTTTTGTAAACAATATTTTCTAATTTTCTATTAGCTTGGATTCCCCATCATTGATGTCATAAGACTATGGATGTCTGAACTTCCCTCCTAAGAGACTTGGACGAGTAGATTTAGTTTTTGCAATTTTATTATGAACATTAGTGAGGACCTATTATATGAAGATAGGTTGAAAAATGGTGACGTAATCCTAGAAGTACAGAACTTATTACAGAAAGTAATTGCACTTTGTTTTACACCATTGCTCCCTGGTACCCACTGTGTTTCACATAACAGAGAATGACGGACAGACACTGTGTGTACAATGTAATGTCCCTGATGTCCCCGCCAAAAACACACTCCCTGTCATTTAGTATGGGGGGGGGGGGGAGGGGGGGGTTGGGTGGGCTGTGTGTGTGTGTGTGTGTGTGTGTGTGTGTGTGTGTGTGTGTGTGTGTGTGTGTGTGTGTGTGTGTGTGTGTGTGTGTGTGTGTGTGTGTGTGTGTGTGTGTGTGTGTGTGTGTGTGTGTGTGTGTGTGTGTGTGTGCGTGCGTGTGTGTGTTCCGTAGCAGTTGTTTACAACACACATCTAATCCTCTCCAGCGGCCCACGGCTGCCAGGCTATTTTTACAACGCAGCCAAACTCTTCTTTCCAAACCCTCCTCCCTCCTGTCACTCCAGTCCTGACCTGTGTCTTATGTAACCTAGCACACGTGCACGCACACACACACACTCACACGCCGACATGTGCGCACGCACACGCACGCGCACGCACACACACACACACACATAATCTTTTATAAAAATGTTTGGTCAAAAGTCACTGAGGGGGGATAATCTATGACCTACAATGTTTGGAACATTTTGAATAATTTTGAATATTGTTTAATACGAGTCTTCTAGCTCTTCTGGGGGTCCCTGGCCGGCACACAGCATTCCAGAGGCGGGGGGTCCGTGGCCAAATATCAGTAGTGGAAAAAAGTACTCCATTTCTTTACTTCAGTAAAAGTATCAATGCCGCAACGTAAAAGTACTCTGTTGCAAATTAAAGTACAGAATTCAAAAGTACAAAAGCATTGGTACCAAAATGTACTTGGAGCACAAAAGTAGAAAGTAATGCAGAACGTCCCAAGTTTTCAAAGGTATTAATGTATTCAAAATATTTCTAAAATAGCAGATCTACAAGCTCACTGCACGTTGCATCGTGGCGCATTGTGAAACTCTTGGTGAAAGAAATGCAAATGTCCCCTCTTTCCATGTCATACCCGAAGGCAGCATTCAAGAGAATTGCCTTGTCCAAACTCTCCTAATAGCCGACCTCCAAACTGCGACACGTTGTGAGTTTGGAGGTCTGCTATTTTCGATATTTTCACGAAAAGCCCCTTTTGGAAATGTCTCTAACATCCCCTGCCCATCCCAGAGGGCCCGTAGACCCTCGCAGAGGGCCCGTACACCCCCGCAGTCCCATGCAGGCCACTCTGCTCTGGCCCCGCCCCCATGCATCAGTGTCATGGGTGGCCCGTTAATCCATGGCCATTGGTGGGAATCCTGCAGGCTTAGATTGGTGCTGCGATGTCAAGGCCCTCCAATGACAACGCAAAGCCTGCATTAGTGCCAGTCCCGTGACCGTCTGGCTGCGCCCTGGGCCACAGTGTGTGCCCACTGCAGCGCTGTGTGTGGGCCCAGCACTGAAGCTCAGAGTGTGTGCGTGTGTGTGCGCGCACGTGCTCGCGCGTGTGCGTGCATGTGTGTGTGTGTGTGTGTGTGTGCGTGCGCGCAGTGATGGAAGAAGTACTCAAGTACTTGCATGTAAAAGTATCCCTACCACACTGCTTGCAGTTACACTGTTAAATCCAGTTTATGGAGTTCAATTATTTTTTGACAGCGTAATTGTCAGGTTTTTTTTTTTCTGTGCCTCCCTGCCTGTTTTTCAGCTACCTGACACCACCCTGCCGGGCTGGCAAGACCGCAAAACAAACACACACACACACACACGCACGTACACACATGCGCACGCACACGCACACGCACACGCACACACGCACACACACACACACACACACACACACACACACACACACACACACACACACACACACACACACACACACACACACAGGTTTGAAGCAGACAGAGGTTGAGACGAGGTCACGGTGGTTGGTTTGTCAGATTAAGTCCAACCACTAAACGCTCCCCAGTGCATAGACTTCCTCATACCACTGCGTTCCTCGCCTAAAAGGAATTGATTTAACATAAAGAGAGAAAATGTGGTATTTGTACCAACTTCCTGGCCAGAAGGAATACTTTTAAGTAAAGAAAAGTTTGAAACGGTGTTATTTTCAGTTAAGTGGTGTCACATAATGAAGTATAACAATTTGTCTTCAGGAAGTATCAGTTCACTTTGTTGCCAAGGATGTTGTGCACTGTGCGTTTAATAGTTCTTTCATTTTTATAGTTTGTTCTTGGTGTGGACAACCAGTTTACATTCAGTGCAGGGAGCACTGAGTGGGCAGGTGCTCAAACCTCACATCTTTTTGTGGGGGTCCCTTGTGCCATTTAACACCTGACATGTAGCTGGTACATAGAACTTAACCAGACATGTAGCTGGTACATAGAACTTAACCAGACATGTAGCTGGTACATAGAACTTAACCAGACATGTAGCTGGTACATATAACTTAACCAGACATGTAGCTGGTACATAGAACTTAACCAGACATGTAGCTAGTACATAGAACTTAACCAGACATGTAGCTGGTACATAGAACTTAACCAGACATGTAGCTGGTACATAGAACTTAACCAGACATGTAGCTGGTACATAGAACTTAACCAGACATGTAGCTGGTACATAGAACTTAACCAGACATGTAGCTGGTACATAGAACTTAACCAGACATGTAGCTGGTACATAGAACTTAACCAGACATGTAGCTGGTACATAGAACTTAACCAGACATGTAGCTGGTACATAGAACATAGACATGTAGCTGGTACATAGAACATATGTAGACATGTAGCTGGTACATAGAACATATGTAGACATGTAGCTGGTACATAGAACATATGTAGACATGTAGCTGGTACATAGAACATATGTAGACATGTAGCTGGTACATAGAACTTAGCATGCTTTCTGGTCGTCTGCAGCTGTAAAGTTGCAGACAAGGTTAACAAGGTGGGAGGGCACCTGACATCTCTGCTATTTATTATGTCCATGAATTAAATACAGAGGGCTTCCAACGTAAAAAAAGACTGTAAAAGGACTTATTTGGGATGTTCCTTTTAGACAGGGTGTTTAACTGTACTTGTACTGTACTACATTTCAATTGTCCATCCATCCATCTTCAACCGCTTATCCGGAATCGGGTCGCGGGGGTAACAGTTCCAACTGAGACCTCCAGATTTCCTTATCCCGAGCAACTTCCTCAACTCCCTCAGTAGTCCGGGAGCCAAATGGTGATTTTTGGCTGAACGTGGATTCGCCTGTAAAAGTTTTTTTCTCAACTGATTCTTGTAGCTTGGGGTCACCTCTTAAGGATTCAAGATGATGACCAGTGATATCCATTGAGCATTTTTTATTATTAACCCCTTAATGCCTGAAACACAAGAAATCCACCCAAGAGGAAAATACCCAGAAAAAGATTTTTTTTCTGGGTATTTAAGGAGGATCTGAGGGGTCTAACTAGGGGTTTGTCATGATGCTGAATCCATTGCAGGCATTTGTTTTGCACAAAAAACATTCCGTGGGCTAGAAATGGCCTCAGAAAACAATACACGTATGGGTGAGTATTCATGTTAGTCGGAGGCCTTAGGGTTTTTTTTCTCGTGCTAATCAGTCTAAAAGTGCCAAATTTTGCACAGATGTAGCTCAGGGCATGCTCTAATGATTTAGCTAGGGCGCCCGAGTCGGCGACCTTCGGGGTCACCACAGCACCCACAAAACTCTGACTCATCACTTTTCATCACTAAAGTCGATGGGAGCCCAACTTGATTTGGCCGCTGTGGCGACCCCGAATGTCGCAGACTCGGGCGCCCTAGCTAAATCATTAGAGCATGCCCTGAGCTACATCTGTGCAAAATGTTGCACTTTTAGACTGATTAGCACGAGAAAAAAAACCCTAAGGCCTCCGACTAACATGAATACTCACCCATATGTGTATTGTTTTCTGAGGCCATTTCTAGCCCACGGAATGTTTTTTGTGCAAAACAAATGCCTGCAATGGATTCAGCATAATGACAAACCCCTAGTTAGACCCCTCAGATCCTCCTTAAATACCCAGAAAAAAAATCTTTTTCTGGGTATTTTCCTCCTGGGTGGATTTCTTTCAGGCATTAAGGGGTTAATAATAAAAAATGCTCAATGGATATCACTGGTCATCATCTTGAATCCTTAAGAGGTGACCCCAAGCTACAAGAATCAGTTGAGAAAAAAACTTTTACAGGCGAATCCACGTTCACCCCCACGGCTCCCGGACTACAGGGAGTATACCGAGGCGTTCCCAAGCCAGTTTGGAGATATAATCCCTCCATCTGGTCTTTGGTCTGCCAATTGTATTGACTATATTTGTACTGTTATCCATTTTTGTCTAATTAATCAATAAAAAAAAGGTGAAGCTAAAACTGACTGATGGCAGCCATCTCATTCACGTTATAATTATAAATATTAATATTTATAGTGAAATTATAATTATTTAGTCTACCGAGCAATCTTCGTTCCTACTCTCACCTATGGTCATGAAGTGTGGGTCATGACCCAAAGTATAAGGTCGCGGGTGCAAGCGGACGAAATGGGTTTCCTCAGAAGGGTGGCTGGTATCTCCCTTAGAGATAGGGTGAGAAGTTCAGTCACCCGAGAGGGACTTGGAGTAGAACCGCTGCTCCTACACTTGGAAAGGAGTCAGCTTAGGTGGTTGGGGCATCTAGTACGGATGCCCCCCGAGCGCCTTCCTAGGAAGGTCCTCGATGCACGTCCCACTGGGAGGAGACCCCGTGGCAGACCTAAGACCAGATGGAAGGATTATATCTCCAAACTGGCTTGGGAACGCCTCGGTATACTCCCTGAGGGAGGGGAGGAAGTTGCTTGAGATAAGGAAATCTAGATGTCTCAGTTGGAACCGTTATCCTTGCGACCCGATTCCGGATAAGCGGTTGAAGATGGATGGATGGTCAAATGTTGCACAGCGACACATTGTCAGCTTGTAGATCGGCTGTTTTACGACCAAGAATAAAGTTGTCTTTCCGTGGTTGTGTACAGTAAGTACAGTATGTACAGTATGTGGGTTCATGTTGGCCTCAGAACAGCAACAGCAGGTGAGTGTGTCCACGCTGAATGAGTCACTCTCCTACAGAACCAGGGAACATCAGAGCCTCTAATTATCAGCTGGTCGTTAAGGCTTTATGGGTTGTTGCTTTATGGGTTGTTTTCTCACACAAACTCTTTCTAAAAAAACTTTCACCCACACGTCTCATCCTTCTGTCTTCTCCTTTGCGCCTCTCCTCCAGTCTTAGATTTTCTCCACTTTGATATTCTGCATCACGTCTATAATCCACTGCTTATGTGGATGGATGGAGGTGTTGCATCCTTCTATAATCCACTGCTTATGTGGATGGATGGAGGTGTTAAATCAGATTAGGCTCCCGGCCAGCGGTGATGAGAAACCGACAACATTCTGTGGGTGAGCACGGGGGCCTCGCACCGTCCGTATCAGAATGCAACAAAGACACCAAATCGTAGGCATCCATAGTGCCCTAGAAACTGGGGTTCCTAAACGTTTTGGGCTCAAGCCACCCCTACATACAGTACATTATATTCATAATTTTCACTCCCAGCGCCTTATATTTATAGCATATTTTAGCGATTATGTTGCAAGGAAAACGTTGAGATAATAGACATTTTGCTTAGAACTGAGTTTAAAATGATACTAAATACATTTTTTAAGTGTCCAAATAAATTCCAACTATTATCAAATTATCTTGCGGCACCCTGGACTGCCGTCACGGCACCCCAAGGTGCCCCGTCAACCACTTTGAAAACCCCTGCCCTAGAAACAGTGTCAAAGAAACAGACTCAAAACTGGAGAGATTCCTGCAAGTTTGGCTTTGGAAAGATGCAGCCGATATAGTACTCTGTCTCTTAACTGTATCAGTGCAGCGCATATGGTCACTGTCGGGCAGAAACCTCCTATCTCTCCAAGTTTAACATTTTTATGTTTTCTCGTAAAGTAAAGCCCTTCTTCACCATACAAGACTGTCGCACAAAACTAGTGAAAATAGCAGATCTACAAGCACACAACGCACCTCGGTGCGAGGCGCACTGAGGGTTAAATTTTTGGGTGGGAATCCTTGGGCCACAGTAGCCTGTGATTGGGCCATCCATCCATCCATCCATCTTCAACCGCTTATCCGGAATCGGGTCGCGGGGGTAACAGTTCCAACTGAGACTTCCAGATTTCCTTATCCCGAGCAACTTCCTCCACTCCCTCAGGGAGTATACCGAGGCGTTCCCAAGCCAGTTTGGAGATATAATCCCTCCATCTGGTCTTTGGTCTGCCACGGGGTCTCCTCCCAGTGGGACGCTAGGCCAGTTCTCATTCCCAGCCAAATATGATTTTATCATCTTTTTTAGGTAGTCCCAGTCAGCCAGATAATCTTTCATCATCTTTTATCACATCCTGTTAACACAGAGGGATTAATTCAATAGGTACGGATATTTGACTGCACAGGTGTTAAGATGATAGACAAGCCAGTGGGCCAATCATGTGATGTCTTTCTGCTCTGTGGGGCGGTGCTACTGAAGGATTGGCCCTTAGTGGCCGTCCAGACCAAAAATGACTATAACTATCCGAAAAGAAAAAAAACACTTGTATAGTCGACCGAACCGGGCATATGCCCAGTATGCCAGATGCCCAATCCACCCTTGACACACATGCGCATGCACGCACGCATGCACGCACGCATGCGTTCGCAAGTTCCAGGCGCTCTTTCCTCGCTCGTTGGCAAACATTATTTTGGCAGAGTTCGCAGCGTTTCACAGGGCTGTATATATATCAGAGTATTGACTTTCTCTCAGCACGTCCAGAGTCTAATGGGAAGTAAAAAACAATGTGAGCTGAGTTCTGACCGGTGGGGCTGAAACATAAAAACAATGTGAGCTGAGTTCTGACTGGTGGGGCTGAAACATAAAAACAATGTGAGCTGAGTTCTGACTGGTGGGGCTGAAACATAAAAACAATGTGAGCTGAGTTCTGACTGGTGGGGCTGAAACATAAAAACAATGTGAGCTGAGTTCTGACTGGTGGGGCTGAAACATAAAAACAATGTGAGCTGAGTTCTGACTGGTGGGGCTGAAACATAAAAACAATGTGAGCTGAGTTCTGACTGGTGGGGCTGAAACATAAAAACAATGTGAGCTGAGTTCTGACTGGTGGGGCTGAAACATAAAAACAATGTGAGCTGAGTTCTGACTGGTGGGGCTGAAACATAAAAACAATGTGAGCTGAGTTCTGACTGGTGGGGCTGAAACATAAAAACAATGTGAGCTGAGTTCTGACCGGTGGGGCTGAAACATGGTTGTTACTGTTTTCAAAGAATAGAACAGAGGCATGTTGTTCATGTACTGCTCTTATTGTCAGTTTATCAAGGCTTGTTGTATGTCCAAAACCGTTCGTTTTGCATTAATCATTTTAAAAATCAAACCTTCGTTCGAAGTGGAGCCGTGAAATTGAGCACTTCCAGATCTATGTTTTTGATTCTATGTGTTCCCCCCTGTGTGTGTGTGTGTGCGTGTGTGTGCCTGGCCTGAAAACAGCGCCCCTCCCTTAACATGTGTGGTCATAAAAGGTACTGTTCGAACTCAACGGGACATTTCTCACTGGTGAGACAGGACACACAAAGCCACTCAGAGGGAGACC
>NC_137832.1:64479529-64552029 GCF_963921795.1 Nannobrachium achirus | reverse complement strand
AGCCAGCCACACAGCTGTGGTGGAAAGTAACTGAGTACATTTACTCAAGTACTGTATTCAAGTACAATTTATATACTCTACTATATATTTTTTTAATTAAACATACATTAACCATTTAAGCTGTGGGGCAGTCAGTGGTGATTCAATGTTTGGGGGGTCGCGAACGTTGCTCAACACCTACTATACAGGTCTATTGATATGCATATAGGCTTGTTTCTTTTTTTTTTTCTTAAAATGTGTTTTTGGGCTTTTTATGCCTTAGACTAACAGGAAATGGGGAGAGAGATGGGAAATGACCCGGATCGGGAATCGAACCGGCAACGCCAGCAGGCATCATAGCCTAGTATGTGGTATGCGCCTTGACCACTAGGCCAACGGGCGCCCAGGCTCGTTTCTTTGTTAACACAGTTGTCGAGGTGGGACACTGGCTCAGAAAAGATATGGGTCGTCGGGGGCACGCGACCCAAGACTACGGCAACACTGCATTTAAGCTCTACATACAGGTATATTTAAAAACAGCCCATCTACTAGCTCACAACGTGTAGCATCTTGAAACGTCGTGAGTGTCTAGATCTGCTATTTTCAAAAGCTTTTTATATATTTCTTCCATTTGAAAACTTGGGAAATGGGAAATTCGGCACAATGAATACTTTCTACTTTTGGTGCTTTAACTTTTGTACTTTTACACAAGCACATTTAGGATATGGGACTTAACAGACTTAGCAGAGTGTGTCTACATTTCAGAATTGATACTTTTACTTAAGTAAAGAAATGAGAGTGCTTTTCCACTGCTGCAGCCAGCCAGCCGTTGGGGGTTCCAGTGGTACATGCAGGGGCGTCACAAGGGGGAGGAAAGTGGGACTGAGTTACTAGGGCCCAGGGTGGAGTGATCTTATTTTATACTTTAGCTATTGAAAAATAGCAGATATATACAAGCTCACAGCGCAGCACCGAGTGCCGCGCTGCAAGCTTGTAGATCTGCTATTTTTGTAAAGTCGTGATAATGTTTGCAAATCTTTGAATAAATGTATTTTTTAAGCGACTGTGGCCAAATACATATGATTTTGGGGGTCCTTCACATGAAAAGGTTTGAGCACCAATGACATAGAGTGAGCTGTGTGCTTGTATATCTGCTATTTTTCAATAGTTTAAAGCACAAAATAATGAGTTCCCAGTCTAAATGAGTTAAACCCCCTCCCCCTATGAAGAACATTCATGGGGGGCCCGCAGTGAATCCTTGTACCCAGGGCCCAGAATTAGGAGCGACACCCCTGCTCTACCCTGTAGGATCCACAGGCAGGAATGTGCTTAGTCTGAGGGAAAAACACAACCAGAGATGGATGGAGGAGAGGCAGACAGATGTGAGAGAGATAGACTTATGGAAAAAGAGAGAAAGTGTGCGTGTGCACATGCGTATGTGTGTGTGTGTGTGTGTAGTCTGTGTCTACAGCTGAAATGAAACACGTGACTTCAGAAGGATGACAGATTTATGAACGCAGAGCAAACTCTCACCTGAGTGAGACGAGGAGAGTGTGAGCGATAAAAGACGAGACGAAAGGCAAACACAGACGAGAAAGAAGAACTCTTCAGGGTGAAGACGACACGCAAGTTATCAAAGAGAGAGACAGAGAGGAGGAGGTACTAACACGGTTTAGCGTAGGTAGAAACCGCATATGTCCAAAACGGTTTACTTTTCAGGATTTCAATTCAAAACCATCAAAAGCTCCAAACTACTGGAAACACGTGGCTTCGTTTCCAGCTTGTGGATCTGCTACTTTTGATGCTTTTGAGTGACACCGAGTGCAGCGCTGCGAGCTTGTAGATCTGCTATTTTTGAAAAATCGTGAAAGTTAGAATTTTGACCCGAGGGTCTTTTGATTTTTTGAAAAACCCTATGTTTCTATGACAGCAATCTGGCTCGCCATCGTCAAAGAAAAGGTCCTTTTCACTTAACTGGAGCTCAGTTAGTCTGTTCTTGAGAGACTGCTATGTCAGTGGTTCTCAAACCTTTTCATGTCAAGGACCCCCAAAATGATATTTATTTGGCCACGGACCCCCATCTCAAAATACTTAGTTCCAGGGACTAGTTCCAGCCAAATTTGAGTTACAGACATTCGCTTTAAAAATACATATATTCAAAGATTTGCACACATTTTCACGTCTTTTTCAAAAATAGTAGATCTACAAGCTCACAGCATGGCACTCAGTGCCGCGCTGTGAGCTTGTATATCTGCTATTTTTCAACAGTTAAAGCATTCAATAATCCTAGGCCTGTGGGGGATCCATAGGAAGTCTCATTCAGAGAGAGAGAGAGAGAGAGAGAGAGAGAGAGAGAGAGAGAGAGAGAGAGAGAGAGAGAGAGAGAGAGAGAGAGAGACAGAGACAGAGACAGAGAGAGCGAGCGCAGTGGCATTGACAGGGTGGTGGAAGTGTCACCTCTATACGAGGTGGGCTCTGTCCAAACCCGGGCCCGTGCCCCCTGTGTTTCCAGCCTACTTGTGAAGTGGATTTATACGAGGATGGCCTAGTGGCCTACATATCACCAGCCAGACACCTACGCACAGCCAGGGAGGCCAGACCAGGGCAGGGCAGGCCAAACTAGTATAGGGCCAGGCCAGGGCACTGCTAGGGCAGTGGTGCTGACAGATTATGATGTTGGCCCTTTAAGGCATGGTGGAGTCAATAAAGAGCCAGGGAGGAGGTGGAGGTGGAGGAATCCATATTGGTGTTTGGAAGGACGGATGAGCTTTCATCCTCCTGGTTCCACTTCTGCTTAGTAATACATCACACAGACTGTAGAGCAGGGGTCTTCAAGGTTTTCAGGCCAAGGACCCCTTAGTTGAGAGAGAGAGATGAAGCAGGGACCCCCATGACTCCATATAGTTTCATTGTTTGACAGCACAATCATCAGTATTTTGGATTCATGTCAATTTGGATTCATGTCAATGTCAGATATTTAACCACTTAAACCGTCAATACTTAATTAACTTGACCTTTCACTCTGTACTTAGTCTACTCTTTTTTTCTCCTCTACACCAAACCTCTTCAAAAATAGCCGATCTACAAGCAACGCGAGGCGGCGAGCTTGTAGATCAGCTATTTTTGGCTAAAGTTCTCAGAGTATCGGACGTTAGGGTTCAAGTGGTTAATTTAAAAAAGGAGAAAAAAAAGTCACACAGAGATTTGGAGGACCCCCTTTAGTAACTCTGAGGACCCCCTAGGTAGGGGTCCCAGACCCCCTGTTGAAGACCTCTGTTTTAGGGAATGTTCTGACAGTTAGCTGACCCGAGTGAGCAGGAGGGGTCGTATTTGAGTCGGTGACCACATTATGCTACTACTTCCGTTGAACTGGATTCATTTTATTTCATTGATATCACATCGATTCATGTTTTATGCTAATGTCTTTTTTTATTGTCATAGTGGAACATTTCAAGTGTGGATTGGAACATGTCTGACCAGCGTGACTACGGTGTCGGCCGCACAAACACTATTCAAATCACCGCTCCTTCGTCGCACCTCATCATCAATACACTCACGTGCAGGCCCTCGAAGCATACACACACACACACACACACACACACACACACACACACACACACACACACACACACACACACACACACACACACACACACAGCGTTCAGACAATGTTCAGTCGATGAGCTCAGCTTCACGTGGCTCGTGCATACCGTACGTACAGACCCTCCTCAGAGCGCCATGGGACTCAGGCGACGTTCAGAGCACAAACGTTTGGTCAATGGGTTCGACCGGTGCAGATTGAATCCTGCAAATAGAAAGCCTATTAGCCCCCCTAACACAAAGGCTGATGCACAAGCACGCACGCACGCGTGTGTGTGTGTGTGTGTGTGTGTGTGTGTGTGTGTGTGTGTGTGTGTGTGTGTGTGTGTGTGTGTGTGTGTGTGTGTGTGTGTGTGTGTGTGTGTGTGTGTGTGTGTGTGTGTGTGTGTGTGTGTGTGTGTGCTTGTGTGTGTGATGAATGGTACAGTACATCATGTTCTCAGGAAGCTCACAGATAGAAAGGTAAATGTCAGCTTACGTACCAGCGCTATCTGTCTTTCTCTTTCTCTTTCTCTGACTCTCTGTCTCTCTCTCACACACACACACACACACACACACACACACACACACACACACACACACACACACACACACACACACACACACACACTGAGACACACCAGACACCACTGTGGATTAGCGAATGATTTTGATCGTCTGTTGCAATCAATGCTCTGTCTTTGGTACTTTCTTCACATGTGTTTACTTGTCAGGCTGTGTTCATAAAGCACTTGAAGGACTCGTTTGAGCCAGTGTTGTTTTTGACAATTTTGATTTAGTTTTAGTCATGGTCTTTTGAATAAAATGTCTTTTAGTTTTAGTCATAATTTAGTCCAAAAAGTCTTAGTTTTAGTCTAATTTTAGTCGACTAAATATCATAAGATGTATTTTGGCAGGCCTTGATGGCATCGTAATGACTGATTTTACACTTGGTTGTGTGCTGAAAATACGCTGCGACGCGTTGTGAGCTTGTAGATCTGCTATTTTCAGCATGCAACACCTGAGAGCAACCAAACATAAAATGACTCTCTTCTCCACTAGTCCCTCCCTAAAGTTTTAGTCTAGTTTTTATTTTGTTGTTCTTTCATCTTTCTGTTCTGTCAGGAGGATACGATAGAAATGACCTGCACACCGTCTACACTTGCACAATATAAGGACAAACTTGGCCCAAACTTGTCAATTCAGCTTGAAAGGAAACCTTCAGGTGTCCACGGGTATAAATGTGACCACTTAAACCCCCATATACGTTGTGGCCCGGGGTCCCACAGGGTGTAGACGTTGTGGCCCGGGGTCCCACAGGGTGTAGACTTGGTCTAAACCCTGTACAACCAAGATCTCTATTTCCATCCCTCCCTCATCCCCTATCCTTAAACGTCTTTGCCCTTTTTTACTCTTTTGAAAAACATTTTTAAATATTTCAAATAGCTGATCTACAAGCTCACCACGTGTTGATGTAGATTGGCTATATTTGAAGTACTTAAAAATGTTTTTCAAAATAGTAAAAAAAAGGTCAAAGAGGTTTAGGGACGAGGGGTAAAGCTGGTTGCACACTGCTGCGTTTTTCGTTGCGAAATGCGTTTTTCAGGGCAAGGAGAGAGAGAGAGATAGAGAGAGCAAGGGACCGAGTGGTGCGCGAAACGGACGGCAGTGTGCAAACGTGACTGACATAACGTGAGGTTGATTTTTTTATTCACGCGCTCCGAAATTCACCCCGATATTCGGCCCGAAAAACGCAGCAGTGTGCAACCACCTTAAGACATGGACGGAAATATAGCTAAATATCTCTTCACAGATTTGTGAGGCATATCTATCTAGGTCGTCCTCAGACGAGCCCTCCATCGTTGTTTCCAGTCATCTCGGTTCTCCATACATCTGGCCAGCTCATTGGTGTTCTGTGTCCCTACGTCTTCCTTGAGTATGTCCACGTATGTTTTTGTGGGACGTCCTCGCGGCCGGTGCCCGTGTGTTGGCTCCCACAGTACCAATTTGCTGGCTGGAAGCTCCTGGTGTCTTTGGCAGTGTCCTGCTAGTCTCATTCTTCTGGTGGCAATTTTCTCGCTTACCTTTGGTATTCCCTCATACAGGCTCTCGTTTGTAACATGTGCACTCCTGTTGATGTTGAGTACTGCACGCAACATTCTAGTGTAGCACCCGTTGTGAGGCATGAAATCTATTATCCGTGGCTGAAGAAGACAGCTGCATCTCTCATGTATTGCAGGTCTATTTCAGTGCTAGAGAACAATCTAGAGATGTACAGTTAATGTGGTCCAGTTTGATAGGGACTGTAGATCAGATCACTACGGTGCAGTTAATGTGGTCCAGTTTGATATGGACTGTAGATCAGATCACTACGGTACAGTTAATGTGGTCCAGTTTGATATGGACTGTAGATCAGATCACTACGGTACATACAGTTAATGTGGTCCAGTTTGATATGGACTGTAGATCAGATCACTATGGTACAGTTAATGTGGTCCAGTTTGATATGGACTGTAGATCAGATCACTACGGTACAGTTAAAGGACAACTTTAGTTTTTTACAACAAGGGCTCATATTTTAGATTGTAATTAAAGAATATAAAATATGAGTGTTAAAATTATTTAATTCACTTCTTTCTATTGTTTTAGATATTCTTATTTCAGTGGTTGGGGGCATGCGTACAAGTGCCTAAATATGTCATTTTACACAGAATAAGCTCATTCCCAAGATGAAACGCAACCTTTCATGGTTGGATGTGACTTATGGGGGCTAGAAGTGTTACTGTAAATAGCAATAAAGAAACTGCTGGCTTATTGTGTCTAAAAATACATATTTAGCCACTTGTACACATGCCCCCATGCGTACACATGCCCCACATTTTAGCACGGTAAACACAATAAAACAATAGAACGAAGCAAATGAAAACATTTTAACACTCACTTTTTCTTTTCTCTAATTACAATCTAAAATATGAACCCTTGTTGTAAAAAACCAAAGTTGTCCTTTAATGTGGTCCAGTTTGATAGGGACTGTAGAATAGATCAGATCACTCGGTACCTCCGGGCTCTCTGGACTGATGATCCCAACAGCTGTGGGACTAGTCGTTGCGTAACAGCTCATTGTTTTCCCTGCAGCCCGACGTGCCAACGTGCCAACGTGCCAACGTGCCAACGTGCCAGGCATTAATGAACCATCCCTCTCTCTCTCCACTCTTATGACTCAAGTGAACGGCTTGATGGTCTGAATGGCAGGGCCTTGTTCTGTCCTCTAATGGATATGAGGGAATAAAAGAGGAGTGGGGTGGAACATACTGCAGTCTGACAATCTATTCAGAAAGGGTAAAGATTCTAAGGGCCGATTCTTCAGACTGGGTCCGATTGATTCGAATCGTTCCAGAGTACCATTGCCCCCTCTATCTCCATTGGCCAGCGATTCTTCCGTGTACCCAAGTACACTTATATTCAACTTTAATAGTGATTGGGTGCTTCAGGGGGGCTTTGGCTGATAGAGAATGTCATGTGACACAAGAAGAGTCAGTTGTCGAGAGTTTAGAGCGAATAATAAAGTTTGACTGAGTTCCTGACGTTGTCTTGAGTTGAGTAATAATAAAAGTTCACAAGTATAGCAGTGTGTGCTGACGGTCTTTGAAACATCGCAATGGAACGTTGTTTGCCATTACCGCGTGACAGTGACATATCTTTATCCTTGTCTAATAGCAGCAGCGCTCGCTACACATTGTGATTTTTTTTCACGCTTGTGCTTTTCAAACACTAGCCAGATGTTTGTTTCATGTCAACATTCAAAGTAGAATCAGAAGGTACAACCCAGGTGTCACTCATGTGATAAATATAAAGATTATATGCCAGTAAAACGCCTAAGGGCGAAAAGCGACCCTAACGGGCGAGGTCACGCAATATGGGCTTAATATTGATGGCATGAAAGGGATTCTATTAGTGTGGTTGCCCTAACAGGGCATCATCTGGGAATCAGATGTAGAGGTTAGCTCCATATATGGAGATCTACATATAGGTGATGATCCAGTCGTCTCCATGTACTTTGATGAGGTGATTTCACCACAATGTGATGTCACAATGTCAACAAACAGGTCAGAAGCTATTGTATGGTCATTCCCATATATGGGCTTAATATTGATGGGGATAAAAGGGATTAATTTAGTGTGGTTGCCCTAACAGGGCATCATCTGGGACTCAGATGTAGAGGTCAGCTCCATATATGGAGATCTAGTTGATGAACCAGTCGTCTCCATGTATCGATATCCAGGGTTTGATCTTTGATGAGGTGATGTCACAACAATGTGATGTCACAATGTCAACAAACAGGTCAGCAGCTATAGACATTACTCACATACGGACACGATGTGACGGTTTTCATAGTTAACTGGGACCTACGGTCGCAATGATTATGAGTACACTTTCACACAAGGATCCGCACCTGCATGGGACCTTAGTGTGAATTCACCCTGGGTTTGAGCCTTTATACTGGCAGGGACTGAAGCAGATTCTTCCACATTTAAGCTGTTTATTTGTGCTTTTGGCAAATCTTCACAAACTGCATAATAACACTAGTCGGGGTGCCGAGCTATGGGATCTGTAGTCACGATTACGTAGCCCAGACAGACGGACGGAATTTCCAGAATCAAGAATAGAAATGAAGGTGATGATGTCACACTGTGGCACACGTACCGATCAATGTACGCTAGGGAGAGGATTTATCTGAAAGATTATTGGCATATGGAGTGGAAAGCTGTTTATTAGCATTTTTGGCAAGTTCTGTGCATTTTTAGCAGTGAGTGCTGCCTACTGCCTAGCTGTTCTCTTTTTCTTTTTTTTCAGGATTCAAATTTAAACGAGCTTGTAGATCTGCTACTTTGGATGCTTTTTGTGTGACGCTATGATGGTATGATCAAGTATTGTAGGGCGTTCATTTATGAACACAAAAAGTAATATCACGGAGATGAGAGGTCTCTACCCGACCGCGACGATATGCTGGCTAAGCTGCGGTATGTGTGTACAGTACTAAAATGTGTGTGTGTGTGTGTGTGTGTGTGTGTGTGTGTGTGTGTGTGTGTGTGTGTGTGTGTGTGTGTGTGTGTGTGTGTGTGTGTGTGTGTGTGTGTGTGTGTGTGTCTGTGAGAGAGAGAGAAAGAGTATACAGGTTTGTGTATATGATTGACCTCATTTCTAAGTGTACGTGCGTGTGCGTGTGTGCACACATACAGTAGACGTCAAAGGGGGCTTGATCCCCTGCCCTTTTATCTGTCTGTAAAAAGTGCCCTCTCCAGACCATGAATGCAGTTTTCACTGTGGTGAAAGAAATGCAAATGCCCCCTCTTTCCATGACACACCTGAAGGCAGCATTCAAGAGAATTGCCCTCTGTGTGTAGAAATCCATGCCGTTACGCCACATCTCCAGTATTGACTTGATAATGCTTAGTTCAGTGTGTTATCAAGCACCGAAAATAGCCGACCTCCAAGCTCACATTGTGAGCTTGGAGGTCTGCTATTTTCAATATTTTCACCAAGAGGCCTTTTTAAAAATGTCAGCCCCTGCCTCTCTAATGTTCTCTGCACGTCACTGTTTCCAGGTCAGTCTGGTCCAAACCGTTGGCTCGTGTGCCAAATCCTCTGCTCTGCAGTGAAGCCAGGCTGTGATTAAAGAGTAGCTCCATAATAATCAGGCCCTGAGGCCTCCTATCCTCTGTGGAAAACTCTCTGCTACCCACTGCCACTGGTGGAAAGATACTAAGTACTGTACTTAAGCACTGTCAAATCTTTGTGTGATAGAATTTTTTATTTTTTTTGCGTTGTGAGCTTGTAGATCGGCTATTTTTGGCAAAGGGGTTTGTTGTAAAAAGAGCAGACCAAGTACAGAGCCAAAGGTCAAGTTTTACTAAGTATTAATGTTTTCAGCGGTTAAATGTCACACATGAACATGAATCTTTCTTCATCTCACTCTCAGCTATAGGGGGTCCTTGGCCTGAGAAACATCTCACTCTCAGCTATAGGGGGTCCTTGACCTGAAACACATCTCACTCTCAGCTATAGGGGGTCCTTGACCTGAGAAACATCTCACTCTCAGCTATAGGGGGTCCTTGACCTGAGAAACATCTCACTCTCAGCTATAGGGGGTCCTTGACCTGAAAAACATCTCACTCTCAGCTATAGGGGGTCCTTGACCTGAAAAACATCTCACTCTCAGCCGGGGGGTCCTTGGCCTGAGAAACGGTGGTTCTCAAAGTTTTTCATGTCAAGGACATCCCAAAATGATATGCATTTGACCGCGGACCCCCCATTTCAAAACATATGTTGTGCCAGTTACCATAGATTAGAAAAGATTTGAGTTATGATTTTTCTCTTATATATACGGTATATTATATTCAAAGATTTGCGCAAATTTAGATTTGCCCAAAAATAGCAGATCTACAAGCTCATTGCACAGTGATGCGCTAAAAGAAATGCTAATTTTGCATTAGGCTCCTTCTTCTCGTACTTCTTCAGCCAGAAAGCGTATAGAAGTAATGATAAATGTATTCTGTTTTGTATATCATTTTGCTGTTGCATGCATCAATATGGCCCTGCTAATTCCTCTGAGAAGCTGTAAGAGAATCACTCTAGATATACAAACACCACTTGGGCTCGGATGTTTACTAGTTTCTCAGTAGGTTTTGTCCTTATTTGGGGTACTGGTTGCACTCTGAGTGTGTATTTCTACCTGATGTATGTAAACTAGCTTTCATATTGTGTACATTTGTATCACCTTGGAGATTTTAGGTATTTATGGTGTATCATGGATGTTTTATTTTTGTTGTTTGTGTCATGTATGATATGTGCAGCAAAGAGTGTGTAATTTTTATTTCTGCCTCTTGGCCAGTTCCCACTTGCAAAAGAGACTTTGTCTCAAAGTGCTTTTACTGGTTAAAAGTGTATTCAGTGATAATGAAAGTGGCCGGGGGCCATCTTGTTCCTTGGAAATTTTTAGTTTTTTATAGATTTTTTACACCATTATAATGTTCTCATTTTGATCATTAGACCCAATCACTGAATATCGGTAGGCCTACATCTCCAGCTTCAGGATATGTATGATACTGATTTACTACCAGACTGTGGCATTTTAGGAGTTCAGTAGTTTACAATCGAGGCATTTAGCAGACGTTCTTAATTCAGAGTGACTGTGGTTCTCAAAACGTATTATTTTGACCATCATAACTAAACATCATAACATAACTACGGCCATACTCTACCCTGATTGGTCGAGGACTGGCTGGCCACCTCTGAAAACGGAATCTAGCTATGCTCGTAACACGGGCCATGGTGGAAGTCCTTATATGGTCAGCACACATTCTAGTGAGGAGAATGAATGGAAAATGTACCAATTATATTTTTATTTGAATGAAATACAATCACTGAATATACCTTTAAATAAAGGTTAAATAAAAAATGTGTGTGTGTGTGTGTGTGTGTGTGTGTGTGTTTCAGAGGTGCCCATGGTCCTCTACCTGTTCCTGCTGATCTCTGTGGTGTGGCTGTGGGCGGGGCTCCATATGGGCTACCGGTCTCTGTGGATGTTGATCCTCTACGTCATCTTCAACATCCTGCTGGTGAGTTCATACGTCTTCATGCTGTACTTCATACTGTACTCCACACTATGGCTGGGCCATATATCGAAAATATATCGATATGGAGGAGGTATCAACATGCAAGGTATACATATCGACGATGAGGCTTGAAATGAGGTATTGGTGTATGTGTCTAACCGACACGCTATATGCACGTAGCACATGCAAAAAAGCAGTCCATCTGTAACCAGGTGTGGTTATTTCAATAAAACCTACCTAACCCTGGGTTAGGTAGGCAGTGGACCTAAAGCAGAACACTTTTAAAATTATATAATGCAATTGGTTTTACTAATATCGCGAGTAATATCGACATCGAGGTATTCAACAACATTATCGAATATCATAGGTTTTCCTAATATCACCCAGCCTTACTTGTTGTTGTTAGCCCTTAGCACTAATTAGTGCTATGCTCTGTAGCAGCAAAGTAATGACACAGCACTCAACTAACTGCTCTCTTTGTCAATCAAAATCGCAGAGCTCTGCTCTGCTCTGCTCCTGCTTTGAGTGAGTGAGCCATCCTGCTTGAGCGTCCAACGTTGCCGTTGCTGTCCAGTGGAGGAATACCCTTCATTGATTAAAACCGGAGCGTTCCCAGCGTTGCTGTTGACGCGACGCTCGACGCGCTCGGTGGAGCCGGGGGGTTAGACGTTGACGTTGGACGTTGGTCGAATCGCGATTCGTTTTTTAAAACATCGATTCGAAACGTCCCCTAATTAAATCGATTTAAATTGTTTTTTTTTCATGAATCGTGACAGGCCTAGTAGTAGTCTGTTTGGTGTAGAGAAAGAACCTTTCCACGTTGCGCCTAAAAGTTGTGTTGTATAGACGCGTCGCCATGGGAACCAAAGCGTTCAGTAAAAGGGGTGGGACCCTGTCGCCGATGTCAGCTGTTTGCTTAGCGATTTGGACTGCAACGGTGATTGCGCCATAGCAGCCGTAGTCCTGCTTCACGTCGCGGTAGTAGAAACGGGCTCCTTAAATACCCTAGTCTGTTTGGTGGAGAGCTACCTTTACAGTCTTACACACAGAGAGACACGCACGCACGCACGCACGCACGCACGCACGCACGCACGCACGCACGCACGCACGCACGCACGCACGCACGCACTCACGCACGCACGCGGACGTACACACACACTCATTCATGTAGCTTATAGCAATCAGTAGTGCATTTGCAACACCACTAGCACAGTTCCAATTACAACCTCAGTTGCAATTAGAAGACGTATGCAAACAAAGCTCAATCACAGTCATTTGGCTGCCAGGTTTGGAAAGGTTTGAATTGACTTCACTCCTGTTAGGAGTCACAGGGTTCATGCGCTGTCCACCAAACAGACTAACAGTTTAATACAGACATGCGTGCTGTAGCTGTTTGTTTTCAGACTGACAGAGTGAAGGCGTAGCGAAGGCTACTTCAGGCTGGACTTTGAAGGCCATTCTTTGATGTTTGCTTCAGGCAGAGCAGAGTGCAATGTCCCTGAGACCAGCTTTTATCACCAAGTGTCTGTCTGTCTGTCTGTCTGTCTGTCTGTCTGTCTGTCTGTCTGTCTGTCTGTCCACTCCCACTCTCTCTGACTGGACATCATCCTCGCTGTCTGTCAGTCAGAAACCTCTTATCTCCAGATTCTAACTTTTCTCTCAGTTGTGCAATGAGTTGCAACAGTTAATCGAACTAATCAATTTAAATAGTTAAAGATTAAGATGAAATTTGTGTCAATGTGTATCAATAGAAGAGCATGGGCGGCGTTTCAATGGCCTATTGGTTAAGGCGCATACCACATAAAGGCTCTAATGCAGCGAGTCACAGGTTTGATTCCCGAGCCCAATGGCTTTTGCTGTGTGTTGTGGAAAAAGTACATTATAAAAAAAAAGTAGGGTCTATTTGAGTAATGTTAACTCCATAGACACAACTATGGCCCCACCTCTTTCACATAAAAATACACACAAAATCAACATAAAATCCCCAAAACAGAACAGAGTTATTTCGTTCAAAAGCAGACAGTGGTCAATAAAAAGTTGATATGAGGAGATACAAGGTTTTCTATCCCCTGACAGCACAGATAAGAGGACATGGTACCGATGGTAGATACCTTTCACCATCTTATCTGTTCACAGCTGGAGAAGGCCCAGACATTAGCACCCGATATCTGGAGGAGGCCCAGACATTAGCACCCGATATCCTGACTTCAAAGGGTTGCATAACAGACATTTACCAGACAACAGAGATGGCTTGAACTTTCAGATGGTACTTTCTAACCTCCAGCACTTGATACCATCTGACCATTGATGTTGAACTCTAAATGCGATGTTCTTATTTCGTCTGTCGGGTGGAAACCTTGTATGTCCAAAACTGTTACTTTTCAGGATTCAAAACATTTTATGAAAAATAAATAGCTAAAGTAGCAGATCGACAAGCTTGCCACTGCGTACCGCGCTTGTGAAATCGTAAGTGTTGTTTGCCTATACTGTATATTGTGATGTCACGTGCAGGGCAGGAATTTCAGCCATGGCCGTCGTTGCCCCTCAGTTTGGCCTTGTGCCCACAGTGGCCTTAATGCCCCAGCTGACTGTACCCCATATCCCTATAAACTGCTTTGCCTTTTTGGAAGACATTTTAAAATACTTCAAATAGCCGATCTACATCGGCAGGGGTCATCAACATGTCTGTACGGACAAACGTTGTCTGTGGCAATACTTGTCCGTGGCACATTTAGTATTTTGGTTATCATGTGTACATAATCTATCCTAAATATTCAATAATAATAATAATAATAATAATAATAATAATAATAATAAAGCATTTGTTTGAATTATTTTGGGGACTGGTAAAGTGTCAGGATGGTTAATATGTTGTCTTGGCAACATGATTGCATCAGGTGAGGATGCAATGCAAGACCAGACAGAGAGAGAAGTAATGTTTGCTAATACTTGTTCCACTGGTATTCCTTACATCACACCACTTACGCACTCTCTTTCTCATCAACATATAATACCCTGGCAGCAAATCAATTTTACTGGACTGTTACCTGTTTATTAAGCTACTACTATCTCTCAACCACAACTAATGAGACAAGAGATCAATTTTCAATTCAATTCAAAGGAGCTTTATTGGCATGAGAAAACATACGTTTACATTGCCAAAGCAAGTATCACAAAAGATGGGGAACACATATACAGTTGGAGGGGGTACGGCATTGTGTAAACAGAGCCATGTCGCATTGTGACATTTTATTGCGACCGTAGGTCGCATAATACTCTGAAGAACCGTGTCGCTTGAGTGACCTTCCTTCCGTAACCTCTGTGATGTCAGTGTGATGTCAGCGAGTTGTGACATCACTTCCTGTACAGGGCGGCTACACGAAATGTGGATAACACTATATATGGAGATAGTCCAGTCCATCATGTCATATGGGACTACCGTCATAGAAAGTAGCCATTGTTAGGCCGGAGTCAATGGCTGTCTGTCTGACTGTCTGTACAGGAAGTGATGTCACATGACATACTTTTTATATATATATGTAAATATGGGGGCGTCTGTGTTAAGAACATTTCGTTGTCAAGCTCAACGTTGGGCATTTGGACCTATACATGGAGAAATGGAGCGAATCTGTTTGGCCTAAACATGGAGATGTGGAGAACACTATATATGGAGAAAGTCCATTCCATCATGTATAGGTCCAAATGCCCAATGTTGAGCTTGACTCAGTCCATTGAGTTGGCCTAACAATGGCTACTGTCTATGACGGTAGTCCCATATGACATGATGGAATGGACTTTCTCCATATATAGTGTTCTCCACATCTCCATGTTTAGGCCAAACAGATTCGCTCCAGATATGTTTTTTTTTTTTTCAATCGCTCACACCCTAGGTTGGGTTGGCGATAGGGCCTTTCTTTGTGGAGTTTGCATGTTCTCCCCGTGTCTCCTAGGGTTGATACCCTCACAAAAACATGAATAAACTCCCCCCAGAATGACAACAACTAGAATCGTCAGAGAAACGCTGTGGTTGGCCAGATGGTCAAGAATTGGCGCGATGTCACCCTGAGGTCGCATTCCACCCTCAGGTGTCTTACTAGTATATATACAGGGTACAAATAGCTGCATTATTTTCCTCAAAATGCATTTAAAGGTATCAGCTCTGTTTCATACTGTATGTGCAGATCAGTAGAATGAGTTTGGCAAAAGACAAAAGAATAAAACAATATTTGTTCAATGAATTGCAAAAACTATGCTGTGATGGTGAAGAAAGGGAACTTGGAAAGACTCTTTCTGACAAACCACAAATCATTTGACTGCTAGAAGGAAGTGAAGCCTTATGTATTTGTGTTCCATACATGGAACTGCTCTGTCAAGTATTTGTCTCATCAGCAAGATGGTGAAGAAAGAGAACTTGCGGACAAACCACACATCATTTGACGAGACATTTCCAGCAGACAGAGAACTGAGAAAAAGAAATAAACTAAGGAACTGAAATTTCAACCATTTAGCCAAATATGATAAAGTATATATGTTCTTTTGTAAAATTATTGGACAGTTATTTTGTATGTCCGTGACAAAAATAAAATATTTATCAAAATGTCCATCACAAGCTGACATGGTGATGATGACCCCTGTACATCGGCATGTTGTGAGATCAGCTATTTGAAATATATATAAAAAAAAAAAAAATCTAAATAGTAAATTAAAAGGGAAAGAAAGTTCATCCAATGGACTTCACACTTGGCCTGTGCTCTGCTGAGACTCAGGGGAGTGAACTATCGAGTGTGAGGTCGATCAGAATGAGTGATTTTTCTCCAAAATGTTGCAACGAGCAGCAATACTGGTGCAGCCAAGCAATCAGCCTCCTTCTGTATGTATGTGCACATGCTCAGAACAGCCACACACCGAGCAGACACTGCACTAGTACAGTAAAATGCTGCAAAATATAATGTTACAAAATGACATGTTTATTTAGCCTAGGGAGGTTCTTTGAGAACAGATTATCTTTTTCAGGAACGGCCTTCTTCTACACACACACACACACACACACACACACACACACACACACACACACACACACACACACACACACACACACTGCCGGGGTCCCATTGGCTAAAGCTTCGCAGGACACAGAGCATTTGGCCTGCGGGGCGCTTGATGAAATTAACTCATAAATAGCACCGCTCATTTCACACTAGGGGTGATTTGAGCGGTGCTTGATGAAATTATCTAATAAATAGCACTGATCGCTTCACACTAGGTATGATTTTTTATTTTTTAATTGCAGCAAGAAACTACAGTAAAGTGCAAGGATGAAAGCGTGAAAGAGAAGGTATCTTCCTTATTGAATGTCGAGCAGCTTAGAGCTACAACACATTTGTTTTCCACACAGCATTACAAATGAGACGCCACAGTAACAATCATCTGCCACTTGTGAAGCTCAAGGCCTGTCATCTCATTGTCTCCACCAGCCGAAGGCTTGGGGGAGAGTATGTTTTCCCCTCCGTCCGTCCGTGTGTCCGTCCGTCCGTCCGTCCGTCCGTGCGTCCGTCCGTGCGTGCGTCCTCGCAGTTTGTGAGCGCCTAATCTCAGTCGCCGTTGGCCCGGTCGCTGCCAAAGTGAGCACACACATTCCCTGGATGCCAATCTAGAACCTCTGCCCTAAATTTTTCAAATGGGCCTTTTCTAGCGCCACCTAGTGGCCGATGTTCGCAAAACACATTTCTGTGCACTACTCTTACAGATTTTGTCCAAAAATCCTACAAATCGGTAGGCAGTATCTCGACAGTCATGTAATCGACACGGATCTGTCCGATTTTGCATATTCCATCCTGAATGGCTAAGATTGGCTTCCAAAGTTTGTAGGATTGAGCCGTTTTGAACAAAATGCCTCAAATCACAAACGCAAAGTAGAGCTTAAAAGTTCAGCCCGAGCCCGACGGGACCCGACGGGTCGGCGCGGCGCGGGCTGGGCCGGGCTCAATTTGTCACGTATATGTCGGGCTTTGGGTCGGGTCGGTCTTTTATAATCCGGTAGGCAAGCGCAGCACGGTAACGTGATGTCTCTGTGACTGTGTAAGCTGCGCTGCACCGCTGCGGCGCAACTTGACACAGTTGAGCGTGTGTGACTGTATGTGCGCTGCTGCGCAACGTTCAGACAGTTGAGCAACGTTCAGTTGAGAGTGTGCTCCCGTGTGTGTGTGTGTGTGTGTGTGTGTGTGTGTGTGTGTGTGTGTGTGTGTGTGTGTGTGTGTGTGTGTGTGTGTGTGTGTGTGTGTGTGTGTGTGTGTGTGTGTGTGTGTGTGTGTGTGTGTGTGTGTGTGTGTGCGTGCGTGCGTGCGTGCGTGCGTGTGTGTGTGTGTGTGGCGGTGGCTGCTTGGCCAGTGGGTGCTTCTCGCTGTGGCAGAGCGGAGCGGAGGAGATCGTTGAAACCATTCACAGACACTTTTGGATTTCCTATAATATTATAGACGTAGTGTGAATGTTGTAGCTATAATAGCCTGTACGCCTGCTTCCTGATTTAGCGACGGCCGTCAGCTGTGTTTTCCATTGAGGCTCCGATGTTTTTTTTCCTTCCATAATTAGGACGGTGCTTGCTACAATGTCTTTTATTAGACAGTTGGAAAATGGTAGAATGACACTGTTCTTAAAGAATCACCAATATTGAATGAGGAAAAAAAGGATGCTGCCGTCTGCATCATATAAGCTTGTTGTTTAGAATGTCGGTCTTCGGGCTGGGCCGGTCTCCAATTGTCAATTATGTATCGGGCTTGGGCTCGGTCCGGGCTGAAATTCTGTCGGGCTGGGTTGGGCCGGGCTCACTATTTTAGGCCCGATTTAAGCTCTAACGCAAAGTGCAATTATCATGAAATCGCGCTCACACGTTCCCACTAGGCCGAGGAAGAAATGACACTTTTTTTTTATCAGCCTCATGGTGGCGCTATAACAGGCCGATTTGTGGTTTTACCTATAACTCCACCGATCAGTTTCAAACTTTGTAAGCGCACTCCCTAGAGGCTAAGGATAAACCTTTGCCCTGCATTTTTCACATCAGCCTTTTATAGCGCCACCTTTGGGCCGACTTATGTAAAACACATTTTTGGATATTACTCCTTGAGATTTTATCCAAAAATCACGCAAATCGGTACACAGTATCTCTATAGTCATGTGATCAAGTCCGATCCGTCTGATATTTCATATTCCATCCTGATTGGCTAATATTAGCTTCCAAAGTTTGCAGGATTGCTCCGTTTTTGAACAAAATGCCTAAAAAAAAAATCAACGCAGGACGCACAGCCTGGTGGAGACCTGTGCTCGGAAGAGCACTGCTTCTAGTTCCTCTTGTTCCTTGTCTAATCGATGCTCGTCGTTGTCTGTCTGTCTGTCTGTCTGTCTGACTGACTGACTGACTGCCTGATTGACTGCCTCTGGCGGCTGTTGTTCTGTCGGGGACATCGTTGTTCTGTCGGGGACATCGTTGTTCTGTCGGCGACATCGTTGTTCTGTCGGCGACATCGTTGTTCTGTTGGTGACATCGTTGTTCTGTCGGCGACATCGTTGTTCTGTCGGCGACATCGTTGTTCTGTCGGGGACATCGTTGTTCTGTCGGCGACATCGTTGTTCTGTTGGGGACATCGTTGTTCTGTCGGGGACGTCGTTGTTCTGTTGGGGACATCGTTGTTCTGTTGGGGACGTCGTTGTTCTGTCGGCGACATCGTTGTTCTGTCGGGGACATCGTCCGTGGCCTCTCTGTGAAGCCACACAGAAGCTGAGGTGACCCTGGGGGACGTGTGGCGTCCCCCCGTCAAAGACAACAGTCCCACACTAAAACTAAATCAAACCTCTGCTGTTGGAACAGCGGCTTAATGAGGAGAGGGTGACGTCCAGGGGTGTAAAGTAACTAAGTATGTTTACTTAAGTACTCTACCTAAGGACACGTTTGAGTTATTTGTACTTTACTTGAGTGTTTCCAATACTTTTACTTCTACTTCTACTCAAATATTGTACTTTTACTCCACTACAATTATTTAAAAGCTTCAGTTACTTTGTAGATTTTGATCATTATTACAAAACCTACATTAAGAACTTCAGCCCTATATATACATTGCGTTGTATACATTTCTCCCTCTCTCTCTCTCCCTCTCTCTCTCTCTCTCTCTCTCTCTCTGTGTGTGCTGTCTCCACTGCGATGCCCTCCAGTCCCAGGGGAGAGAGGAGACATAAAACATGAAAGGGCTTTTATATCAGCCCCAGAGCCTCCATCTATTGGAAACAAACTGGCCTTGGCTTCACGACGGCCCTTCTGAGCTTCTGAACTCAAGGTGCTTTGACAAAGTCCATTACAGGAGAAAAGCTTTGACTATTGATTTCCCATCCTGACTCCTCCAATCACAGCAGAATGTGATCGGCTGTGCAAAGTGGACCTTTGAGTCCAATTTCTACCCTGTCATCACAGTGACTTGAACTCTGTGAGAGTGAATTGACAGAGTGTTTAGCCCAGCTCAGCTATACTCTTCAGGGTTTCCTGCAGGAAAAAGTCTTGACCAGGGGGGAAGCATAGGAGCCGGAAAATTTTGCTTAATTAATTAATTAATTTGCTTAATTAAAATGCATTTCTTGATACATTTTTATTATATTAATTCTTATGTTTGCCCTCAAAATATTAAGTGAAGTTAAATAAGAGAGAGAAGTTGCTTATAACAAACAAATCAAAACATATTTCGATTTTTGATTAAATCAGTTATCATTTTTGCCCTCAAAATATGAATGAGTTGGTGTGAAAAAGGAAAATGCAACTACATTATGCTATCATTATTCACATTTATTCAACATTGTGTAGCAAAACCAGTTTAGCTACTTTGACCCTGTACATCTGCTATTTGAAAATAGCTGATCTACAAGCTCACAGCATTACACAGCTAAACCAAACGTTGGCGAGCTTGTTTATAGGCTACTTTACATTTAAGTACCAATCGTTCTTATTTTGTTTTGAAGTCCACCGATAGGCTCTTATTTTGAAGCCTATGTATTGACCGGGGTAACAGGTTTACGTTGGTCTGACATGACGAACAATAACATAGCTACCTAGCTTGCTAGTGCTACTGTGTGCTGGTGATGAGTGATGAGTCATGACCAGTGATCGGACGCTATACTATCGTCGTAGGGTTAGGTAACGTGGTATTGGCGCTGCTATGTTTAATCTTACACATTAAACCAACATAAATAGTAAAGCTTTTCACACGGAAGGCTTTATTGAGCACCCGCACAAAGTCCTGTGAAACTAACTCACGGAGTGGTGCGTGATTCTCATGCAGTAGCCTACACAAGTTCACAACACGTAACACATCCCTCCCGTGCTGGAGTTAAATACTTTTGCAAGTTTTTCTACGTGAGTCGCGGGTAACAGCCAGGATTTCCACCGCGGAGGTAAACTAAAGTCTCAGCCCTGAGCCGCTCAGGGCAGGGCGGCAGGCTGCATTGTGCCAGCCACTCTCTCCTCCTCCTCTCCTCCCCGGGAGGAGAAACATGCTCGCGGGCGGCGCCGCAGCGCAGCGTCGTGTAGGCGAATGTGAAGTCCATCTACTGTATTAGTCCCAAATCGCAAAATGTACTATAGTGGTTTTAAAAGAAATCTACATCTCGTCCTTGCACCGTTAAAGCCCCGGTGAACATTTGTGACGGTGGGCTGCTCTGGATGTGTGTATGTGATGAAAACAAGCAGACACTGGTGACGTTTAGGGCTTTTCGCTATGCGTCTTGGCCGGGCGCTAAAGATTTCAGACCAGGCGCAGCGCCTGGCTTGTAAAGTGCTGCCAGAAACGCTGCTCTTATCTGCCATTATATTGTCTGGCTATGCAAGGAGGCTACCAAGTGTCAACATTCATGGTGGAAAGTAAGTAAGTATTTGATGAGTCTTATGGAGTCTTATGGAGTCGCCCAGTGGCGGTTGGTACCTATATTGCGCCCGGCGAGGTAGTATAGCGCTGCCCTATGGCCTTTGCGCGGCCGGATTTTTTTTTTTTTTTTTTTTTAATAATAAAAAAAAAAAAATGAATTTTTTTAAAGTTAAAAGCGGTTCGGTTCTACACGGCGGCAGAACCATTTTGGGCTTAATATAATATGGTTTATAAAGCATGATCTGACTGTCTTAGTCTTACCTTGGGCTGGTCAGGAGAAATGGTTCTTTCACAGTCACGCACAGTGAGACAAGACTATAGAGTTCCTATATCCTGGCTGATAGAGGTCTGTGTTTTGTAGAGGGGGCCGTTAATCCAATTTTTTTTTTCTTCTTCATGCGCCCCCTCAAAGTGGCGCCCTGGGCGAGTGCCCCGCTAGCCCCCCCTGCAGGCCGCCTCTGGAGTCGCCTACCGGAGACATTAGCGTTTTTCCACCAGTCATCAAATGATTGGCGAGAAATGCGAGAAGAACTGAAAGTTTTGCATTTTGTATTTTAAAAATGATTTAAACTAGTGAAAACAGCCGATCTACAAGCACACAACGCCTCGCGGTGTGAAAAAAAAAACATACTCATTTGAAACTTGGAGATAGGAGGTTTCTGCTCGACCGTGACGATATGCATGGTATTGGAATAGGCTGAAACAGCCTCACGTGTCTATTAATTACCACGTTCTAATTAGTCACATTATATTCTAATTACACAGCTCGTCATTGACTTATTGTATATCTTGGCTTATGTTGAAGCCTTTTTCCTCGTTCCACGAGTCCCAGTTTGTCCCCATGGTGTTTCCATACTGTATACATTCCTGGATGTTTCGTGTGTGTGTGTGTGTGTGTGTGTGTGTGTGTGTGTGTGTGTGTGTGTGTGTGTGTGTGTGTGTGTGTGTGTGTGTGTGTGTGTGTGTGTGTGTGTGTGTGTGTGTGTGTGTGTGTGTGTGTGTGTGTGTGTGTGTGTGGCAGAGTTCCAGTTTACTCACGTTGTTTCCTTTATGCCAAGGCTTTTTTTCCATGAGGAGAATTTTCCACGTTTCCCTTTTAGTGTTGTTGTTGCTCCACGTGTTTGTGTTGGCGTTATGGAACACCTCTGGAACAGCTGATTACCCAGGATCCTTAAACAAGCGCAGATGTCGTCAGCCTTGTGCGTGCATGCGTACATGCGTGCGTGTGTGTGTGCGTGCGTGCGTGTGTCAGCCAGTGTGGGTGTGTCTATTACTTACTTTGTCCAAGGCAAAGTAAGTAATAGACACACCAATATGAGCAATATGCACTATAGATTAAGATTACGGTTATAGATTATTGGTTTAGTTTAGTTGTAGAATGCTGGCATTTACCAAGCACTAAACTGGTCACGGAAACTGTCAAATAAATTAAGGGATTTAACATTTTAATGAGCAGTATACATACTGTACAGTACTGTACAGTACATACTGTACATCGTACTGTGAATGAAAACGCCTCTAATAAATGAAGAGATCAAAGTGTTCCCTTAACTTTTCTGAGCAGTTTATTAATTATTAAAGTGAGGACTTTGAAGTCTCAGCAGATTACACCCGAGGTGCGCTCATACTATCTTTCTCTCCACATCTCCCCTGCCTGGCTCTCATACTTTGTCTCCCATGCGCTCGCTTTCTTTCTTTCCCTCCTCACCGTGTCTTTCTCCATTTTATACTTAATCACACGACGGCAGGGTTGCCAACGGTCCCTTGAACTAAGGAACCGTCTTTTATTTGGAAAGGAAAAAAGATCCCTTAATTATTGAACTGGTTCTTGGAAATGAGGGAGGCCGGGCGGGCAGAGGTAGTTGGCAACCCTACACGATGGTGTCACGTCTAAGTGTCAAACATAAAATGTGGCACATGGCTATCACAGCTTGAAAAAAGAGCTCAACCTCTCTGTCTCTGTCTCTCTGTCTCTCTGTCTCTGTCTCTCTCTCTCTCTCTCTCTCTCTCTCTCTCTCCCTCTCTCTCTCTCTCTCTCTCTCCCTCTCTCTCTCTCTAAACGGTCCCTGCCATGTGTTGTGAGGCCCTGCGCTGCGCGGCAGCCTGTGTCCTGCACCGGAGCAGTACTGAGTTAGAAGGCGGGTAATCGAATCATTAACTGCGCCGTTCCTCATTATCTTCTACTGTGTCGGCCTCTCTGTGCTGTCGTCACCCAGACGCACAAACACACAAACACACAAACACACAGGTGGAGCTCCCAGGGAAACCGTCAGAGCAACGCCAGGCACCAAGCAGTTCACCCTGCTTCCTGAGTGGACCTCTGTGTGTGTTGCTATAAATAAGCCACGACGTCCCTTTGTCTTTTCATGACAGAGAAGAACCCTGACGTGTGCACTTGTGGCACTTAGGATCACACACACACACACACACACACACACACACACACACACACACACACACACACACACACACACACACACACACACACACACACACACACACACAGGGGTAGGCATAGTATAGCATTCACCATGTTAACATTCAACAGGTTAGCATTCACCATCGTCAGCAGGTTAGCATTTCACAAGATTAGCATTCACCAGCGTCAAACGTCGGGACGTCGAACAAATGTGACGTTGTAATATCGCTACCCCCCCCCCCCCCCCCCACACACACACAACCTAAATGGATAAAAATTGCGGACATTGGTAACAGTGACAATTCAACGGAATAGGGAGGCAGAGGGAGATTGGTCAGTTTGACCTCAAATATAATAGGCCATTCAATAGGTCCGTTCAAAATTGCACCGGTCATTTTGACCTCAGCATCCCAAGTCCAAACGAGTCGTTCTCTTTCAAAAGAAAAAAGAACATTACATTACATCCACCGAAGATCAAATTCCCCTTTGATTTGCTTGATTGAATTCATTCTCTTTAATGTGGTTTACGAGCTGAAAGGAAAAGCAGGATGCAGTCGTGTTAAATTAAGCTGATCTTCAATTTGTGTTCAATTTAATTTACACCCATCTCCTGTTTTCAGCTTTCTCTGTGGGAAATACAAATACCTGTTGACTCACTGATGCAACGTTCTCTACCTGTTGACTCACTGATGCAACGTTCTTTAATTCATTTATTCTCCAAGATCTCTCTCTCTCTCTCTCTCTCTCTCTCTCTCTCTCAAACTCGCTACCATCTCACAGCATCTGTCTCCTCCACTCTCTCTCTCTCTCTCACACACTCACATTTGAAATATTTATTTATGTCCACAAACAAAAAGGACGTAAACACTGCCAGTGCAGTAAGACAATAGGAGAAGAGCCAGAAGTGCATGGACTGCAGAACATTGTCACATACAATAGAGTAGACTTGTCAGACACCGTGGACATAAATAAATCATGGGTAAAGGAAACAACGCCTCCTCCAAATTGAGCGGTTTCCTATAATGGCTGATACTGAGCAGTACATTACTATAACTGAGCAGTACATTACTATAACTGAGCAGTACATTACTATAACTGAGCAGTACATTACTATAACTGAGCAGTACATTACTATAACTGAGCAGTACATTACTATAACTGAGCAGTACATTACTATAACTGAGCAGTACATTACTATAACTGAGCAGTACATTACTATAACTGAGCAGTACATTACTATAACTGAGCAGTACATTGCTATAACTGAGCAGTACATTACTATAACTGAGCAGTACATTGCTATAACTGAGCAGTACATTACTATAACTGAGCAGTACATTACTATAACTGAGCAGTACATTGCTATAACTGAGCAGTACATTACTATAACTGAGCAGTACATTACTATAACTGAGCAGTACATTACTATAACTGAGCAGTACATTGCTATAACTGAGCAGTACATTACTATAACTGAGCAGTACATTACTATAACTGAGCAGTACATTACTATAACTGAGCAGTACATTGCTATAACTGAGCAGTACATTACTATAACTGAGCAGTACATTGCTATAACTGAGCAGTACATTACTATAACTGAGCAGTACATTGCTATAACTGAGCAGTACATTGCTATAACTGAGCAGTACATTACTATAACTGAGCAGTACATTACTATAACTGAGCAGTACATTGCTATAACTGAGCAGTACATTACTATAACTGAGCAGTACATTGCTATAACTGAGCAGTACATTACTATAACTGAGCAGTACATTGCTATAACTGAGCAGTACATTACTATAACTGAGCAGTACATTGCTATAACTGAGCAGTACATTACTATAACTGAGCAGTACATTGCTATAACTGAGCAGTACATTGCTATAACTGAGCAGTACATTACTATAACTGAGCAGTACATTGCTATAACTGAGCAGTACATTGCTATAACTGAGCAGTACATTACTATAACTGAGCAGTACATTACTATAACTGAGCAGTACATTACTATAACTGAGCAGTACATTACTATAACTGAGCAGTACATTACTATAACTGAGCAGTACATTACTATAACTGAGCAGTACATTGCTATAACTGAGCAGTACATTACTATAACTGAGCAGTACATTACTATAACTGAGCAGTACATTACTATAACTGAGCAGTACATTGCTATAACTGAGCAGTACATTACTATAACTGAGCAGTACATTACTATAACTGAGCAGTACATTACTATAACTGAGCAGTACATTACTATAACTGAGCAGTACATTACTATAACTGAGCAGTACATTGCTATAACTGAGCAGTACATTACTATAACTGAGCAGTACATTGCTATAACTGAGCAGTACATTGCTATAACTGAGCAGTACATTACTATAACTGAGCAGTACATTACTATAACTGAGCAGTACATTGCTATAACTGAGCAGTACATTACTATAACTGAGCAGTACATTACTATAACTGAGCAGTACATTACTATAACTGAGCAGTACATTACTATAACTGAGCAGTACATTACTATAACTGAGCAGTACATTACTATAACTGAGCAGTACATTACTATAACTGAGCAGTACATTACTATAACTGAGCAGTACATTACTATAACTGAGCAGTACATTACTATAACTGAGCAGTACATTGCTATAACTGAGCAGTACATTACTATAACTGAGCAGTACATTGCTATAACTGAGCAGTACATTACTATAACTGAGCAGTACATTGCTATAACTGAGCAGTACATTACTATAACTGAGCAGTACATTACTATAACTGAGCAGTACATTACTATAACTGAGCAGTACATTACTATAACTGAGCAGTACATTACTATAACTGAGCAGTACATTGCTATAACTGAGCAGTACATTACTATAACTGAGCAGTACATTGCTATAACTGAGCAGTACATTGCTATAACTGAGCAGTACATTACTATAACTGAGCAGTACATTACTATAACTGAGCAGTACATTGCTATAACTGAGCAGTACATTACTATAACTGAGCAGTACATTACTATAACTGAGCAGTACATTACTATAACTGAGCAGTACATTACTATAACTGAGCAGTACATTACTATAACTGAGCAGTACATTACTATAACTGAGCAGTACATTGCTATAACTGAGCAGTACATTGCTATAACTGAGCAGTACATTGCTATAACTGAGCAGTACATTACTATAACTGAGCAGTACATTGCTATAACTGAGCAGTACATTACTATAACTGAGCAGTACATTACTATAACTGAGCAGTACATTGCTATAACTGAGCAGTACATTGCTATAACTGAGCAGTACATTGCTATAACTGAGCAGTACATTGCTATAACTGAGCAGTACATTGCTATAACTGAGCAGTACATTGCTATAACTGAGCAGTACATTACTATAACTGAGCAGTACATTACTATAACTGAGCAGTACATTGCTATAACTGAGCAGTACATTACTATAACTGAGCAGTACATTACTATAACTGAGCAGTACATTGCTATAACTGAGCAGTACATTACTATAACTGAGCAGTACATTACTATAACTGAGCAGTACATTGCTATAACTGAGCAGTACATTACTATAACTGAGCAGTACATTGCTATAACTGAGCAGTACATTGCTATAACTGAGCAGTACATTGCTATAACTGAGCAGTACATTGCTATAACTGAGCAGTACATTACTATAACTGAGCAGTACATTACTATAACTGAGCAGTACATTGCTATAACTGAGCAGTACATTACTATAACTGAGCAGTACATTACTATAACTGAGCAGTACATTGCTATAACTGAGCAGTACATTACTATAACTGAGCAGTACATTACTATAACTGAGCAGTACATTACTATAACTGAGCAGTACATTACTATAACTGAGCAGTACATTACTATAACTGAGCAGTACATTACTATAACTGAGCAGTACATTGCTATAACTGAGCAGTACATTACTATAACTGAGCAGTACATTACTATAACTGAGCAGTACATTACTATAACTGAGCAGTACATTACTATAACTGAGCAGTACATTACTATAACTGAGCAGTACATTACTATAACTGAGCAGTACATTGCTTTAACTGAGCAGTACATTACTATAACTGAGCAGTACATTGCTATAACTGAGCAGTACATTGCTATAACTGAGCAGTACATTACTATAACTGAGCAGTACATTACTATAACTGAGCAGTACATTGCTATAACTGAGCAGTACATTACTATAACTGAGCAGTACATTACTATAACTGAGCAGTACATTGCTATAACTGAGCAGTACATTACTATAACTGAGCAGTACATTGCTATAACTGAGCAGTACATTGCTATAACTGAGCAGTACATTGCTATAACTGAGCAGTACATTGCTATAACTGAGCAGTACATTACTATAACTGAGCAGTACATTACTATAACTGAGCAGTACATTGCTATAACTGAGCAGTACATTACTATAACTGAGCAGTACATTACTATAACTGAGCAGTACATTGCTATAACTGAGCAGTACATTACTATAACTGAGCAGTACATTACTATAACTGAGCAGTACATTGCTATAACTGAGCAGTACATTACTATAACTGAGCAGTACATTGCTATAACTGAGCAGTACATTACTATAACTGAGCAGTACATTACTATAACTGAGCAGTACATTGCTATAACTGAGCAGTACATTACTATAACTGAGCAGTACATTACTATAACTGAGCAGTACATTGCTATAACTGAGCAGTACATTGCTATAACTGAGCAGTACATTGCTATAACTGAGCAGTACATTGCTATAACTGAGCAGTACATTACTATAACTGAGCAGTACATTACTATAACTGAGCAGTACATTGCTATAACTGAGCAGTACATTGCTATAACTGAGCAGTACATTGCTATAACTGAGCAGTACATTGCTATAACTGAGCAGTACATTGCTATAACTGAGCAGTACATTGCTATAACTGAGCAGTACATTACTATAACTGAGCAGTACATTGCTATAACTGAGCAGTACATTACTATAACTGAGCAGTACATTACTATAACTGAGCAGTACATTGCTATAACTGAGCAGTACATTACTATAACTGAGCAGTACATTACTATAACTGAGCAGTACATTACTATAACTGAGCAGTACATTGCTATAACTGAGCAGTACATTGCTATAACTGAGCAGTACATTACTATAACTGAGCAGTACATTGCTATAACTGAGCAGTACATTGCTATAACTGAGCAGTACATTGCTATAACTGAGCAGTACATTGCTATAACTGAGCAGTACATTGCTATAACTGAGCAGTACATTGCTATAACTGAGCAGTACATTACTATAACTGAGCAGTACATTACTATAACTGAGCAGTACATTGCTATAACTGAGCAGTACATTGCTATAACTGAGCAGTACATTGCTATAACTGAGCAGTACATTGCTATAACTGAGCAGTACATTGCTATAACTGAGCAGTACATTACTATAACTGAGCAGTACATTGCTATAACTGAGCAGTACATTGCTATAACTGAGCAGTACATTGCTATAACTGAGCAGTACATTACTATAACTGAGCAGTACATTGCTATAACTGAGCAGTACATTGCTATAACTGAGCAGTACATTGCTATAACTGAGCAGTACATTGCTATAACTGAGCAGTACATTGCTATAACTGAGCAGTACATTGCTATAACTGAGCAGTACATTACTATAACTGAGCAGTACATTACTATAACTGAGCAGTACATTGCTATAACTGAGCAGTACATTGCTATAACTGAGCAGTACATTGCTATAACTCACACACACACTCTCTCCCCCCCCCCCCCCCCCCCCCCCCAGGAACACTTACATAACAGTCTATCACAGTGCAGACAGTAAAGCCTGTCCCTCAGCATGCAGGCCTGCTAATGATCTCTGCTAATCACTCTTCATGCTGTCATGATGACATGAGGCCAGCCAATCACAGCACACCTGCACTGTCTGTGTCTCCTGTCCTGTCTATTGTACATAACACACACACACACACACACACACACACACACACACACACACACACACACACACACACACACACACACACACACACACACACACACACAGTGCAGTACAGTACAGTACAGTACAGTACAGTACAGTACACATACAGTCTTGGATGTAGTCAGTGGTGGAAAAAGAACTATAATTATTTAAGTAAATGCATCAATACCAAGTCCAGAAAGCAAAAAGTACTCCTTATGCAGAATGTCCCATTTCATGTTTTCAAAAGTATAAAAAAATCTTTTGAAAATAGCAGATCTACAATGCGTCGCGATGTGACACATTGTGAGCTTGTGGATGGGCTATTTTCAAATGGCCAAAATGTATACTGTATAACTATATACAACTGTATAGGGCTTAATGATTACTGTATGTTTTGTAATAATCTAAATCACGCTGTGACCTGACGGTCATTTATCTCCCGATTAGGGAGTCTTACTGGTAATGTCACTCATACCTGCTTTTATAGTAAATTATCCTCTGTACTTTTACACTCACATCATGTCACATGTCACATGTCACAGGCTATAAACAGCCGCTAACGAGCTGTATAGGCCTGTGTGTGTGTGTGTGTGTGTGTGTGTGTGTGTGTGTGTGTGTGTGTGTGTGTGTGTGTGTGTGTGTGTGTGTGTGTGTGTGTGTGTGTGTGTGTGCGTGCGTATCCATCCATCCGTGAGGCTTTCCCCCACACACACCATTAAAAGCTGGATGTTCCGTATTTACAGCACGCCTATAAACACAACTGAATGCCTTATCGTACGAATGCACATGGCTCAAACACACACACACACACACACACACACACACACACACACACACACACACACACACACACACACGGTCAATAATCTCATGGGTCATAATGTTTGAGTGTGAGATCCATCATCAGCTCTGTTTATTTCCTTTCTCTTCTTTATGTGAACAGAACACGTGTAACGATGATTGCCAGCAGCACTTTGCTCTGCTGTTTATCAGCTGAGTTACGAGCCATTGGTGGTTCAACCGTGGTGTGTGTGACTGCACTCGACTCCGTCACACAGGGACGTGCTGGGCCCCTGATTCAGCCCGGGAAAAAGAGTTGTAGAGGCCCTCATTGCGTGCTATAGAGAGAGATCTCTCTCTATAGCGCTGCTGCTGCTACTCAAAGATTTGCCATTTCAGATCATGACAAGTGACAAGCCATTGGGCCAATTACATGAGTTGTATTTCGTGGTGGAAACCTTGTATGTCCAAAACCATTTTAAAAATGATTTAAACTAGTGAAAACAGCCGATCTACAAGCACACAACGCCTCGCACCGCAAACGTTGTGTGCTTGTAGACATTTTATTTAAATTGTTTTTCCTAATGGCCGGCCTGGACCGGCCGGGAATGAACCAGCCGTTCGGGAGGTGTCCCGCTTTTCCCAATGGCCAGCACGTCCCTGCCGTCACAAGCACAGATATAAAGAGCTAGATGCCTCGTTCGCCTCTGCAGTTCATTGGAGCGACGTGCAACAGTTGTAGTCCGGACATCCTGGAAAAACCAAGGGAACGCTGTCAGTCAAAGTGACTACTGGCCAATCACAGCGCGACTTTTCCGGGACTTATCCAAGGACTACAATTCAATTCAACAGAGCCAGTTCTGATGTTGCGTGGCTCAGCTGTTCTTACAGGCTGCGTACGTAAAGACCCGCCCCCACCTACCTCTGATTGGCCTAGCAACTTCCCTATGTGTGACGCACGTGGAAGCAATGCACACGTGATTCCCTTAGTCCCTCGATCAAGCCCCCAGAACCGAAGCAAAAAGTACATGGTGGCCGTTTGAGGTACTGCAGTTGGGTCAACTATTCATACAGTTAGTTCAGTTGAGGCAGATAGCCCCCCGCTACCCCCGCCTCCCCGTTTCTCGCTCCCCGACCGTCGTGATTGGCTCAGAAGCCAAATAGTTGACCCAATACGTCACTTTTCAGAGGCTTTTCAAACGCGGAAGTACGCTTCATGCGCTGGGTGAGCAACTCAATGCAAGTGGACGGGCGGGGATATCAGTTGCCCTCTCTATTCTTATTATAACTCTATGCCCTCGATGCACATGCATCAGAGTCGAAGGAGGCGTCTACCTTTCTATGTCTATGGTCACAAGACCTGGGTTGCTCTGCTGCCAGTCAGCGACAATCAGGGGCGTCACAAGGGGGGGGACTGAGTTACTAGGGCCCAAGGTGGAGGGGCCTTCATTATTTAGCTATTGATAGATTGTTAGACACTAATAACAAATATAAATACTGCATAACTATAACTTCCACTAGTCTCAATTTCATTGTTGTCACCTGAACTTCACCAACCAAGTGTAGCCTATACTGCCCTACAAAGGCAGAGTGCAGTAACTACGTTTTCGGACACACCGACTTATTTGTGTCGCCCAAAAGTCAAATTAGTCTTCATGATATTGGGGGATGAACAATTAGCTCAAGAACAGATATACAATCAGTGTAATATCATCCCATTTGGCTGATCAGCTGTAACACTTTTAAACCCATTTTTTTAGTGAAATTTGTGAACGTAGTTACTGCACTCTGTAGGGCAGTATAGTTATTAACAACAGCGCAAACAGAAATATTTATAATGCCACGGCCACTTTGTAAAATAAATGCCTTAAAATGCTGGGTTGGACACCAGTCTATGGCATTCCGATACCACGGATGATATGTCATTTACAACAGTCTTTGTATTTTGAATGCTTGAGTTGATGTTGCACCGTTGTGACTGTCTTATACTTGTACTGTACTGTACTATGTGACTTTTTCTATCAATTTACTCACCACATCAAATATATAGAGCAGGGGTTTTCAAAGTGGGTGACGGGGCACCCTGGGGTGCCGTGGCGGCAGTCCAGGGGTGCCGCGAGATAATTTGATAATATTTGGAATTTATTTGGACACTTATTTAGTATTGAAGTACAACATTATTTTCAGTCAGTTCTAACCAAAATGGCTATTATCTCAATGTTTTCCTCGCAATATGATCACTAAAATATCGTCACTGTCGGGCAGAAACCTCGTATCCAAGTTTCAAATGTGTACGTCTTTTGGTAAAGCAAAGCCCTGCTTCATCATACAAGACTGTCGCACAAAACTAGTGAAAACAGCCGATCTACAAGCATCGCTGTGTGCTTGTAGATCTGCTGTTTTCACTAGTTTAGTACATTTAATAGATGATAAATACAAAATGAACAAAACACAATAAATTGTTAATCGCAATTATTTGAGTGACAATTAATCGTCATGTAAAATGTCATAATCGTGACAGCCCTAACAGAATGCCAAGTATGATGACAATGTGAACATATGGGTCTGAGTGCACGCACACACTCACTCAGGCACGCACGCACACAGACATACGCACACGCATACAGGAAACGGCGGTGACGGACCGCTGTGGTATTTGACACCGAGCTGCCTGCTGGGTAATTCACGGCAGGCTGCTATTGGATGAGAGGATTCCAGAGAGGATGACGAGGAGGAAGAGCAAACAGCCAGGTGTCAGTGATGTCATGACGTCGTCTGAGGATGATGTCATCATGACATTCCACTGGCTTTGTTCCAACCAGGCCGTCGCCCGCCAACTGCAGGCCGTGCAGTCTGCAGATTCAGGGTCAAAAGAGCCCAGAACAAATATAACTTGAGAACTAGAAACCATGCAATTGGAAATTGCAAGTGTGGTTACCGACGTGACTACATTCTGTTAGTCTTTTGAATGAAATGTCATTTAATTTTAGTCATATTTTAGTCACCTGAAAAGTTTTAGTTTTAGTCAAATTTTAGTCGACTAAATATCATACGTTTTTAGGCGACTAAATCTACAGTTGATTTTGTCAACTAAAATGTATTTTGGCAGGCCTTGATGGCATCGTAATGACTGATTTTACACTTGGTTGCGTGCTGAAAATAGCGGATCTACAAGCTCACAATGTTCATAATTCCTCCAGCTTGCCACTCTGACAGAATAAAGTACTCTTTATCATTCTGATAAATTAGTCCTCTGATGTATACGTTATTTTGTCCTTTTTCTTTTTACAGTTCCTGTAAAAAAAGAAGAAAGAAATTGTGAGCTTGTAGATCGGCTATTTTCAGCATGCAACATCTGAGAGCAACCAAACATAAAATGACTCTCTTCTCCACCAGTCCCTCCCTAACGTTGTCAAAATTGTCAATATATTTAGTCTTAGTTTTAGTCATCACAGATTAGTTTTTATTTCGTTTTTATTTAGTTTGTGTCGCAGTCGACAAACATTTTTCGTCATAGTTTTAGTCAACAAAATCAAGACTCCAAGCTAACTGTCATGTGAAGCTTGACCAATACTGGAGCAGAGCTGGCACCACTCCCATTGATTCCCTATTGATTCCCTATTGGGCTTTTAACGTGACATCCTTTTGTAGTCAGACCTCCAAGCAGATTTATTGTCAATATCTGTCCCTCGCTATTTCAACAGATCCGAGACATAAATAACGACTAAAGTATAATTCTACCACTTTCCTTTCAACAACAAAGAGAAGATAAATTTGTAAATAGTAAAAAGATTCACGGGCGCTGGGGCCTTTTGGCCCCAAAAGTTCTCTTCTGCCTACAAAATGATGTCAGACTTAACAGCCCCATTAGTTCTCCTCTGCCTACAAAATGATGTCAGACTTAACAGCCCCATTAGTTCTCCTCTGCCTACAAAATGATGTCAGACTGAACAGCCCCATTAGTTCTCCTCTGCCTACAAAATGATGTCAGACTTAACAGCCCCATTAGTTCTCCTCTGCCTACAAAATGATGTCAGACTTAACAGCCCCATTAGTTCTCCTCTGCCTACAAAATGATGTCAGACTTAACAGCCCCATTAGTTCTCCTCTGCCTACAAAATGATGTCAGACTTAACAGCCCCATTAGTTCTCCTCTGCCTACAAAATGATGTCAGACTTAACAGCCCCATTAGTTCTCCTCTGCCTACAAAATGATGTCAGACTTAACAGCCCCATTAGTTCTCCTCTGCCTACAAAATGATGTCAGACTTAACAGCCCCATTAGTTCTCCTCTGCCTACAAAATGATGTCAGACTTAACAGCCCCATTAGTTCTCCTCTGCCTACAAAATGATGTCAGACTTAACAGCCCCATTAGTTCTCCTCTGCCTACAAAATGATGTCAGACTTAACAGCCCCATTAGTTCTCCTCTGCCTACAAAATGATGTCAGACTTAACAGCCCCATTAGTTCTCCTCTGCCTACAAAATGATGTCAGACTTAACAGCCCCATTAGTTCTCCTCTGCCTACAAAATGATGTCAGACTTAACAGCCCCATTAGTTCTCCTCTGCCTACAAAATGATGTCAGACTTAACAGCCCCATTAGTTCTCCTCTGCCTACAAAATGATGTCAGACTTAACAGCCCCATTAGTTCTCCTCTGCCTACAAAATGATGTCAGACTTAACAGCCCCATTAGTTCTCCTCTGCCTACAAAATGATGTCAGACTTAACAGCCCCATTAGTTCTCCTCTGCCTACAAAATGATGTCAGACTTAACAGCCCCATTGATTCCCTATCAAGGTAAAAACCATTCACAAATAAAGTTTAATATCTATAAAATTAAGGTTTCCCAGGACTACGGTGCGTTGCCCTGTTGGCCAAACACACTGATGATGATGATGATGAAGATTATATTGTTGCTGTCGGGGAGAAACCTCTCATCTTCATATTCTAACTTTTTGTGGTAATTAATTTAATGCACTGCTTGATCGCACTGCAGCGTCACACAAAGCATCAAACGTAGCGGATCTACGAGCTTGTATATCTGCTATTTTTCAATAGTTAAAGCATAAAATATTTATACACAAAATGTGTACCCGTTCTGAATGGGTTAAATAGTGAAAATAGCCGATCTGCAGTGTTGTAGATCCACTAGTTTCACAACTTTTGTGCGACACTCTATGATGAAGTAGGTTACCAGTAAGATGCCTAAGGGCGAAAAGCGACCTTGCGCCATCTGTCCATCTGTCTTGGCCATGTATGGATTCTGTTATCCTAACAGGGCATCATCTGGGATACGATCCCTTTTATGCCCATATGTGGAGATCCCTGACAGAATACCTTTTATGCCCACATATGGAGATCCCTGCTCTGCTGAGTATCTGACATCACTGTGATGTCACCTGTGATGTCACAGTGATGTGTCAGGGGAACCACAGTGTCAGTCGTTACCTGTCCGGACAGAAACGGACAAGCTGTGACGGTTCTGATAGTAAACTGCGACCTACGGTCGCAATTCATTTACCAAACAAAACAACGTTTCAATGTGGAGATAAAAGGTTTATCACTTTAAACAAATCACATAGTTTTTTTTTTGTTTAATTTATTTGATGACACACATTTATACAGGTCATACATCCACTTAGTCATTGTTACAGGTGATCAAAAGGAATAGGCTGAAGCTGAAAGCTTATACTGTAGATGCCTATCCTACGCATTCATGGAGTAGCCTAAATACATTGATTAGTTATTGAAGTGTTTAAAATGTAAGGATACATCGGCCTAGTAACAGATATGAGAAAAGAAAAAACTACATAAGTGCATCATTTAAATCACGTACAATTGAATTAAGCTTAACCAGAGTTGATCTGAACACTAGTGTCCTATGGAGGGAACAAGGGACTGGTACTGTACTGTACTGTACTGTACTGTACTGTACTGTACCTTGAGCAGAACATGTAAATTATTCCAAGAATGAGCAGTATGTGGGGCACAGAACTTAAAAGCAGTCTTTCCCAGGTCCGTGGGGACACGTGCACGGGATCTCATGCACTACTAGACAGCCCTGGGAGGGAGGGAGGGAGGGAGGGAGGGAGGGAGAGAGAGAGAGAGGGGGGGGGGGGGGAGGGAGAGAGAGAGAGAGAGAGAGAGAGAGAGAGAGAGAGAGAGAGAGAGAGAGAGAGAGAGAGAGAGAGAGAGAGTGGTTGGTACATAGGGTTGCCAACTCCCAGAGACTCAAATAAGGGACATCTTCTGGCCGCCGCCGAAGGCGAGCGGCCGAAAAAAAATTGGTGTTTTGAGGGGGGTCAAAACCCCTGAAATGCATAGAAAACTGCATTTTGGCACAGACACTCGGACAGACTACGGTATAACACACAATACATTACAAACACAACAGGTCTTACATCTGCATCAGGCTACATGCATCAGGTTACACTTACTCATACATACCATAATCATAAGGAAATTAAATGCTTCAACCATACACCAGATATATCTAGCCAATAATAAACCCATGGCTTGCCATGTAGACCTACATTTTACTAAGATACACTTCAATTGAGGCATAGGGCCTACTGTACATAGTCTACAACACTGGTTCCCAAACACTGGGTCCCATTTGTGAGTCACAGAATTATTTTTATGGGTCCTTTAATTTTTTGTTTCCTACATTTTGTTTTCATGATTTAGTAATTTTATGAATAACTACATTTAAAATCTAAGAAATTCCATAAATTAGAAAACATTTAAGAAGTAGTGAAAATAGCCGATCTACAAGCTCACAACAGCTGTGCAGTGTGCATAGTGATGTGTTGTGAGCTTGTAGATCTGCTATTTTCACTAGTTTGGGTATGTCTCATTTCTCTTTTGGGTCTTGGGCTAAAATGTTTTGGAACCACAATGTTTTGGTCATCAATATACTGCTACAGAGAAAGGGGGGAACAAGTAATCTGCTTGGAACTCTTCAACGTGAAGATTCTCAAGAACCCATAAATAGTATTATAGCATTTTGCCCCATACTGAGTACAGACAGAGTGACAGACACACACAGCTCACCTGCTGCAGTCAGATGAGACTCATTCTTTCAGAATATCCCACAGTTTTGGGGCAAAACGAGCTTTGGCTAATAAACCTCATCTCACATGCAGGTAGGCTACTTATTTTCGGTAGAAAATGTTAGTTGCAACTTTAGTTTTGTTTCGCCCGCGCTGGCTCACATTCAACATCGCACAGCAGCTCATGTTACACAAGGACGCACGCAGCAGTGCAGCACGCACGTACGTGACGAGGCACCCCCAGGGTCCTAGAGCCCTTCATATACAGCACACACACACCAAGGCAGGCAGACGATGCCATATATTTTATGTGCATAGTCCCTTTACCGGGACAAGCGACGTCCCTTACGGGACGTGCCTCTTTCAGTCAGAATACGGGGCGTCCCGGCTAATACGGGACGGTTGGCAACCCTATTGGTACAGTAGGCTCCAGTATTCCTCTAGGCTCGATGCACTGCAGCCATGTTGGAAAGAAATCAGGTCTCTTCCTTATACTTCCTTCACAGGTGTTACCACTCATACTAATGAAGGCTCTGTTCCATGGAGTGCAGACTGTGCAGTACAGTACTGGTTCTCAAACCTTTTTTTAACAAGGACCCTCATAACTCTCTGAGAGTGTACAAATGAACCCTGCCGTGTAATATTTCAGTGTCCCGGCCCCCGCAGTGGCGCGCGCACCATGTGATCGTCAACCGAACTAGCTTTGATCCGTCGCACTATAGAGCATCGCAGCGGAAGTGGATGCCTGGGGTCACTTTCACTTTCACCATTCATTTTCGCCATAGACTTTTACAAAAACATTTATAACAATTATGTTAAGCCTCGAACCAAGCCATCCAGGATGGAGGTGAATCATGATCATATAACCTTTTTTTCTATGAAAAGAACATTTTGAAAATCGCTAAACAAAGGGTAGTTATTAAATGTAGTATATCAAATAATGTAATATTAAAATATGTTTTCACATAGGATCAAAGGTTATATGGTCATGATTCACCTCCATCCTGGATGGCTTGGTTCGAGGCTTAACATAATTGTTATAAATATTTTTGTAAAAGTCTATGGCGAAAATGAATGGTGAAAGTGAAAGTGACCCCAGGCATCGACTTCCGCTGCGATGCTCTATATATCGAGTGTAATATTGCGATTATACAACAGTTACCCTTAAAAAAAACACGTCAAGTCAGTTTCATTGTAATTAAGATTTTGGATAAAGAATCATAATTTCTTTAATGCCAGATTCATCTACTACCGTATGCCCCACGTGGCATCGTGCTGGGACAGGACCCAGCACAGCTGATTCTTTTACATTTTGATCAGGTGTGCGGTCATGCTCGTTTGAAGCACGGGTAGATAGCTATTTCAACCATTGATTGATTGATTGATTGATTGATTGATTGATTGATTGAAGACTTTATTAGACTAAGCTTATTTCCACTGGAAACCATTGAAGTATCTCATATAACATTGAATGACAGACAAATAGAACACAGTACTATGCAGTAGATATGTAAAGAAAACAAAAAAGAAAACAGTAAGTCTAAATAAACAGTATATACAAAGAAGGGGCAGGGGAGGGTAGGGTTGGGCTAGGTTAGTTTTTTACCAGTTGCGAATGGCTGCTGCCTGTAAGTGATTCTTCAGGGCAATTTTAAAGGATGCTAGTGATCCACACTCCTTTATGACCTTCGGTAAGGCTTTCCACATTTTGGTGGTATAGCAGAAAAAGGAGTTTGACCCTTTGTTGGTTTTGACTCTGGGTTGAAAGTGATCTGTGGCGCTGCCTCTGGTGTTGTAATTATGGACATCCTTAATGTTTATAAAGTATTTTGACAGGTACTTGGGTATCATAGTGGTGTAGTGTATCTTGTACACCAGGCCCATTGCAAGTTGCTGTACTCTGTCATCTACTCTGAGCCACCCCACTCTTAACTGGTGAGTAGCGGTGAGGTGAGTCTGATAGGGAAGGTGAAGTAGGACCCTAATTAGTTTATTTTGGGCTGTTTGGAGTTTAGTTTTTAGGGCTTGTGGGGCGTCACGATACCATACGTGGACTCCGTAGTCAAAGAGGGGCTGGATTATTGCACCAGCTATGGTCTTCAGTGTGTTGAAATTGACCATTGGGGCGATCCTCTGTAGGAAACGAGTCCGTTGGTTGATTTTATTTATTACTTTAGAAGTCATCTTTTCACTGGAAAGATTAGCTTCAAGGATACATCCTAAGTAAGAGATTTCGTTTTTTCGTGTTATGACCTTGTCACCCACTTTGATTGTGAAGTTATCGACTTTTTTGAGGTTATGATTTGATCCAAAGAGGATGGACTCAGTTTTTCCCAGATGAATTGATAATTTGTTGTCATTAAGCCATGTGCAGATCTTACTTAGTTCAGAGTTAAGTGTCTTTTCAACCTGCAAGTGGTCCTTGCCCGAGACTAGGAGAGCCGAGTCATCCGCGAACAGGAACAGGTTGCAGTCACAAGCAGATGCCATGTCGTTCACATATATTAGGAACAACAGAGGTCCCAGTATGCTACCTTGAGGAACACCACAGCTTACTGGGAGGGGGGGGGGACAGGGTACCGTTAATCTCCACCACCTGTTCCCTCCCCACCAGGTAAGATTGCATCCAACTCACTGCTGCGCTGTCAAGACCGATGGCTTTTAGTTTCTCAATCAGAATAGAATGATTTACGGTGTCAAATGCCTTCTGGAGGTCCATCATGACCATGCCGCTATATTTGCCGTCATCCGCTTCGCGTTTGATTTGGTCAGTCAAATACAGAAGGCATGTGTCAGTGGAATGAGATTTTCTGAATCCAGATTGGAACTCGTAAATCAGATTATTCTCATCGAGATATCTTGCTATCTGTTCGTAGACTATTTTCTCCATGACTTTGGATATGGAGCTAAGAATGGAAACGGGACGGTAGTTTCCAGGGTCTAGTTTGCTACCTTTTTTTTTTTAACCAATCAGATTGCTTGGTCAGAACTACCTGTGGTTACACTACAGCAGGGGTCTTCAACGTTTTCAGGCAAAGGACCCCTTATTCGAGAGAGAGATGAAGCAGGGACGGTGAGGGACCCCCACAGCAGGGACCCCCACAGAGATTCCATATAGTTTCATTGTTTGACAGCACAATCATCAGTGTATTTTGGATTCATGTCAATTTGTGTTTTCAGATATTTAACCACTTGAGTCGTCATTACCTAATACACTTGACCTTTCACTCTGTACTTAGTCTGCTCTTTTTCCCCTCTACACCAAACCTCTTTGCCAAAAATAGCCGATCTACAAGCTCACAACGCCTCGCGCTGTGAGCTTGTAGATCTGCTATTTTTGGCTACAGTTCTCAGAATATGGATGCTAGGGTTCAGTTGTTAATATAAAAAGGATAGGAAGATTTGGAGGACCCCCTTCAGTAACTCTGAGGACCCCCTAGGGTTCCCGGATCCCCTGTTGAAGACCCCTGCCCTACAGTAATAGATAACCTCTCTCTGTGCAGGGCCTGTACGTGTTTGCCGTGTACTTCGTCATGCACAACCAGGTGTGCTGGCCGGCCAAGGCCAGCTACACCGTGGAGATGAGCAGCCATGACGGCGCCGACTCCGCCTACCCAGGACCCACCACGGTGGGTGGAGACATCAGCAAGTCCACGCAGAACCTCATCAGTGCCATGGAGGAGGTAGAGCACACACGCAGCCATGCACGCACACGCACGCACGCACGCACGCACGCACGCACGCACGCACGCACGCACACACACACACACACACACACTTTTGCATTACTATACTTGTGGGGACATCGAAAAGTTAGGACGGCATTGGAAATGTCTGAAAAGAGCTGAAAACGTGCAAGCTTGTAGATCGGCAATTTTTCGGGGACTGCCCATAAGTCCGAAGGTTCATTAGTCCGAATTTAGTTAGAGTTACTGAGGTTAGGGTTAGGGTTAGGCATAGTATTCTTAACCCATTTAGTGCTCCAGACATGAACGGGTTAAATGTCTAGCGTGCCTCTCGCAGGGTCCATACGCTTCCATTGTCTTATTTTGAAGGCCAGAAGTCCATTGCGTAAACACTTCCGGGTTGACTTCATGACGTCATTCAACGGGAGCGGTCGTCACCCCATGCCGTTTCTAAAATGGCCGATCGATGCCTTTGTTGTTATGTTTTTGTAGCGAGAATCTAATGCCATCCTTGGCTTTAAAAGTGTTGTTTGGAGAAAATGGACATTAAAGATGAGATTCCCCGTCGGCCTCCATGTTATGGGATTACTATTTTGTGCACGTGGATCCGTGATGATGATGAATCGGCGAGGCCGATCGTGCCAGGACCTTCCGCCGGGCTATAGGGTAGGAGAACCGGCGTTACTCTATATACAGTATTTTACGCGAGTATACTCAGAATCGGCACTCTAAATACTTGAGTATTTTTCACGAGTATACTCGGGATCGGCTAGAAATGAGTTAACAGATTCGGACTCGGAACAAAGAGGTTTCGGACCAATGCCATGGCACCCAATTTTTCCGCGTGTGACATCGCTGCAAAGCAAAGATTTTAGGGGAAACCAAGACCCAACGCCTTAACATTTGATACTGTGTCAAAACATATCTGAATATTTAATTATACTAGTGTTACTGTGCTAACTGTCATGTGAAGCTCAACCAATACTCCAGCTAACACCACTCCTAGATTGTCCACACCTCAATTGCACCTCATTGGCTAAGGGCCCTGCCTTTGTACTGTCTGCGACGGAACTCACGCGACGGAACTCACGCGGAATCAGTAATGGTGATCTAACCCAGTGTTTCTCAACCTTTTTTCTGCATGGGCACACTTTTCATGTCCAAGAATCCATGGGCACACCAACATAATACGGGGGTGTAAATATCGTCACTGTCGGGAAGAAACCTTGTGTCTCCAAGTTTCAAATGTGTACGTTTTTTTTTCAAAGTAAAGCCCTGCTTCATCATACAAGGCTGTCGCACAACAGTAGTGAAAACAGCAGATCTACAAGCACAAGTGTGCTTATAGATCGGCTGTTTTCACTACTTTAAATCATTTTTAAAATGATAAATACAATACTGGCTCTCAAGCAGTTTCAAGGGGCACACTTGACCCTTGAAACTGATTCTAACCCCCCAAGCCAACCTGAGTGCCCCCCCCCCCCCCCCCCCCCCACACACACACACACACCTACATACGTTGCATAATCAATGACCCCCTGTCTTCTGGGATAGTAAATGGTTGGAGTGCTGTGTGTGTGTGTGTGTGTGTGTGTGTGTGTGTGTGTGTGTGTGTGTGTGTGTGTGTGTGTGTGTGTGTGTGTGTGTGTGTGAGTGTGAGGGGCACAGCGTGTTCCCTGAGGAGCCATGATCAGCTGAGGTGAGAAAAGTGCGAGGGGAGGAACAACCAGAGAGAGAGAGAGAGAGAGAGAGAGAGAGAGAGAGAGAGAGAGAGAGAGAGAGAGAGAGAGAGAGAAGAGAGAGAGAGGAGAGAGAGAGAGAGAGAGAGAGAGAGAGAGAGAGAGAGAGACCCCCATAAATCACTGGAGTTATGACCCCTCTTCCCAATGTTAGACCAGCACGCGCGCACACACACACACACACACACACACACACACACACACACACACACACACACACACACACACACACACACACACACACACACACACACACACACACACACACACACACAGCTCCTACAGTGGTCTCAGTCAGTTCAGCAGGTTTCTCCCAGGAGAATTCCATATATGGACCTGGATGGTAGAGAGAGAGAGAGAGAGAGAGAGAGAGAGAGAGAGAGAGAGAGAGAGAGAGAGAGAGAGAGAGAGAGAGAGAGAGAGAGAGAGGGTGAGAAACAAGGGGCAGGTTTAACTATTACTCATGGGAACTGCCCAGTCTCTCTCTCTCTCTCTCTCTCTCTCTCTCTCTCTCTCTCTCTCTCTCTCTCTCTCTTTCTCTCTCTCTCTTAATCTTGTTTTTATTCATGACAGCACAGACGTTCACAGACTTTGTATTTCTGGTACAACCCAACCCATAATAATGTGAGTGATACATAGATCTGTCTGTCTGTCTGTCTGTCTTTATGTCCATCCATCCAGCCATTGATTGATAGAATACTTTATTATAAGTTTATAAAGTTACTGTACACTATTTATCAGTTCATTTCATCAAGCATCCTGCTAGCCAATCACAGTGCGTTCTGCAAAGCTTGGCCAATGGGACCCTGGGTGTACATCACACTTTGAGCCCTGGCCATTTTTGAACCGTTTTTTCCCCTTGGTTTTTGACCAAAGCCAGACTTGTATGGGTCAATTTAGACCCCTCTAAAGGTACCCACAGAGTCCCTGGAATCCACTTTAGCACCACCCAACAATGCTAAAAGGAACAACACAAAAAGCCCCATGCATGAGGGCTTGTTTCCATTGTGGCCCTGTGTGTTCAATTCATCAAGAATGGAATCCAGTCCATCAGAGTCAGAGTTTATCAGAGTTTATTCCACAGTTTGCAGCCTAACATCAGACTGATGTGTAGTGTGAAACCGTGCAGCCACAGTGACCTGGCCCTGACCCCCCCCCCCCCCCCCCCCCTGAACCCCACATGACCCCGGGGGCCCCCCAGCCCCCCCCCCCCCCCCACAGCCTTCCTTTTGGGGTGCAGTTGATTATGTTACCCCTGCATGACCTCTGCATGACCCCAGCTCGCCACAGACTTGATTACACGGCTGATACCCCCCCCCCCCCCCCCCCAGGCTCTGAATGAATGTGGTGACTGAGAGGTTTGTGTGTGTGTGTGTGTGTGTGTGTGTGTGTGTGTGTGTGTGTGTGTGTGTGTGTGTGTGTGTGTGTGTGTGTGTGTGTGTGTGTGTGTGTGTGTGTGTGTGTGTTGATTGGTGGGGCTGCTGACTGTGGGACGGCGACAACAGGACGTCCCATCAGACCACTGGTTCCCAAGCACTGGGTCGGGACCCATTTGTGGGTCGCGGACACATTTTTATGGGTCACTGATTTTTTTTTATTTCTTACTTTTTTTTTTCTTTTTTTGTATTATTTCAAAACATTTTCCAAAAACATTACCAAAAATGTTTTTTTTTTTTTTTTGCTCACAATGAAAAAAGTTAAATGATTCTTCTAAGTAATTTCATGATTAAATACCCCAAAAAATCTTAAATTCCATAAATTAGAATCAAATGTCTAAGAAGTAGTGGAATCGGTTGTGAGCTTGTAGATCTGCTGTTTTCACTAGTTTTGGTCCCAGGCAAACGTCTCATTTGTCTTTTGGGTCACAGGCTAAAAGGTTTGGGCACCGCTGCATTGGTCCAGGGCAAAGATGCAAATGAACCATTCTGGTTCCTATGGGAGGGGTCCCTATGCAGCTGAGGGACTGGTGACCCCCATAACTCTCTGATGGCCTGCAAATTTAATGGACGGTTCCATTTGCACGCCCTCAGAGTTGTGGGGGACGCATACACTGGGGGGTGGTGGTGGTGGGGGGGGGGGGTCCTTGAAATGAAAAGGTTTGACCTATACAGAACCAAATGTTAAATTTGACAGCAAATGTTTATTTCGTTTTAGTCGTCAGTCTTTTGAATACAATGATTTTAGTCATATTTCAGTCATGTAAAGGTTTTAATTTTAGTCTAGTTACTTAGTCTAGTTACAGTTTACTTAGTCGAGCAAAATGTATTTTGGTGGTGCCGTGATGGCATCACAATGACTGATCTATACTTGGCTCTGTGCTGAAAATAGCCGACCTCCAAGCTCACAACGTGCCGCAGCGCAACGTGTTGTGAGCTTGGAGGTCTGCTATTTTCAATATTTTCACCAAAAGGCCCTTTTAGAAGTTTCAGCCCCTGCCTCTCTGCACGTCCCTGCATGGCCAAGCATAATAAATGACTGGTCTTCTACTGGATCTCTTCTCCACCAGTCCCTCCCTGTCTAGTTTTTACTTGTTGACGAAATTGTCAATATTTAGTCATAGTTTTAGACAAGTATACCAACTGTATGTACCAATGTTCTGCCATCGGCCCGGGTGGCTGGTCTAGCGGTCCAGACACCACGGCTCAGTGCAGCCTGACAGCACATCGCGGGTTCGAGTCCCGATCACTTCAGCATGTCACTCCCCATCTCTCTCCCTCTTTTCCTGTCAACCGATTGTCCTATCAATAATTAAAAACACAAAAAGTCCACAAATACATAAAAAAAAACAATGTTCAGCCAGCTAGGCACTTTGTAACTGTTTTCCTATTTTCTGTCTACACTGGCAGTACTTACTGTGTGTCCTTTGTACCAGGCATTCTTGTACTTCTGTTTATGTCAGTGGTTCTCAACCTGTGGCCCGGGGGTTCCAGGTGGTCCTCTAAACGGAGAGTTGGTAACCAAATGGACCCTTAGATATCTTGAACTCTTGAGGGCGTACAATGAAACCAGATGGACCCGTGAGGGTCCAAATTATTGTTAAACTTCTGCAATTACAAGAAGTCTACACAATTAGATCAATGTTTTGACTGTCATCTCTCCTATCGCCACATCAATACAGAATGGAATTGTGGACAAAATGTTATCCAAAGACTACAAAATATTTTAAGTCTTGACCTGAGAGGATGAAACAAATGCAAATGCAGAATAAATAATGGACCTTCGATATGAAAATTGTTGAAAAGACATTTTCTAATGTCTTTTTTAATGTGTGTGTGTGTGTGTGTGTGCGTGCGTGCGTGCGTGCGTGCATACTGCACATACAGTATGAAACAGAGCTGCTACCTTTAAATGCATTTTGAGAAAAAAAATAATGCTGTTATTTGTTCCAAAAGCTTCATACCCTGTACATAATATAAAATGTCACAATGCGACATAGCTCTGTTTACACAATGATGTACCCCTTCCATATGTATATATGTTCCCCATTTTCAACTGTTTTTAATTTATTTGTGACACTTGCTTTGGCAATGTAAACGTATGTTTTCTCATGCCAATAAAGCTCCTTTGAATTGAAATGGAATTGAATTGTGTGTGTGCGTGCCAGGTGTCATCGGACTGGGAGCGGGCCTCCCTGCGGCCCCCCAGCCAGCCCAGCAGCCTGTACAAGGCCAGCCCCACCTCCATCACCGACACACACCTGGGGCCCAGCGGGGACGAGGGGGACCAGGAGTTCGATGACCTCATATTCGCCTTAAAGACCGGTGAGCAGAGCACGCATGCACACACACACACACGCACGCGCGCACACACACGCACACACCTGTACTGCACACACACACACCAGAGGTGGGGACTCGAGTGAGAGACTCTTACATTTGAGAGACATTGCATTTGTGGAGACTCCAGACTCGACTCGGACTCGTGGCTAAAGACTCGACACTTGACTCGGACTCATGGCTAAAGACTCCAGACTCGACTCGGACTCGGTCCATTTGGCAGTAGAAGATGGCAATAGAAGATGCCTTTGGCAGGCATCTTCTACGGCACTGTGCTTGTACTCACAGACTCCTCTGCAAACAAACACAGACACACTGGACTGGAGTGGTACACACACTGACTGTACACACATCATATTGTACACACAAACAAAGCATTGAGTGCGACTGGAGTTCTAAACAAGGACCTTGAAGGCTGTGTGTGGTACAAACACACACAGGGAAAGCATACAGGGACACAAATATTTTAGATACAGTAAAGGTTACATTCACAAACTCATGGATATGTCCTCAACATACAACTTCTATAGTTATTCATACCAGTAAGACTCCCTAAATCGGGAGATAAGTGATCGTCAGGTCGCATACACAAACTTTGGAAGGCAATGGTAGCCAATCAGGAGGGAATATGGGAAATGGGACAGATCCATGTTGATGACATGACTGTAGAGATTTACTGTGTATCGCTTTGAGTGATTTTAGGGCAAAATCTGTAGGAGCAGTGTCCAAAAATGTGTCTTGCAAGAATCGGCCTCATGGTGGCGCTAGAAGAAGAAATGAGGGTGGGGGTTGTGGTTTGGCAGCCAAGGAGTGTGTGTGCAAAGTTTGGCATGGATCGGGGCAACGGTGGAGGAGATATGAGTTGGGGAAAAGTGTGACGTGACGGACAGACAGCCGGTGGATGTTTTGATGGTAACTGCAATTAGTACTGGGAGGGAGAGAGAGAAAGGGAGAGAGGGAGAGGTAGATAGAGAGAGGAAAGAGAGAGAGAGGGTGAGAAGATTTAACTATCACTCATGGGAACCGCAGTTTCTCTCTCTCTCTCTCTCTCTCTCTCTCTCTCTCTCTCTCTGATAGAGAGAGCATTAGTTTTAGTCCTTCCCAGTCGTTCCCCTGAGGACCCTCGATCGCCCGGCTGCCATGGAAACCACTTTACCTCCGTCGACATCAATGTTTCACAAGTTCAGGTTCTGACTGCTGACTGATACATCACGCACGCACGCACGCGCGCGCGCGCACTCACTCACTCACTCACTCACTCACTCACTCACTCACTCACTCACTCACTCACTCACTCACTCACTCACTCACTCAAGCCGGCATCATAGTCGCCTGGGCGGTGGAAGGCTTTACACCGCGGTGTAGTCTTTTCAAGTCTTTTTGAGTCATGAAACTACAACGTTACATCATTCCTCACGGTGGAGAGCTTTCCACCGCAAGTCCCAACACATCTCTCTGTTTTTACTATCAGACAAACAGGCTCTACACCCCGTTCACTGATTGGTCAATCTAGACTAGTCAGTCACGGTGAATAGGTCTCCACCGTGGCGTACTATGATGGCCTGCACTTATTTTCTGACTTGAGGTGGAAAGCTTTCCACCTCAAATTTGCGGTGGATAGCTCTCCACCGTACACTCTGATACGGGCTTCACTCACTCACTCACTCACTCACTCACTCACTCACTCACTCACTCACTCACTCACGCACTCACTCATCTTTAAGGCCTATTTTCAGATATTTATATTTTAAGTTCACAATCACAATTTTTCCACAATTGTTGAGAAATATTGCAATATTTGAAAATGTTTGAGATTTTAATTTATTTTATTAAATTCCCAAAATAGAGATGGCAGGTTGAAAGGTTGTGTCTATTGATGTATTATAACGTGCTTATAACTTATTGTAATACTTCTGGATGTTTATGACATATTAGTGCTGGCCATGATGTCATATGAGCTCAGTGGAACTGCCAGGTAACACTTCACTTATAGCTGTAATGAAAATGAAAAATGCGTTTTTCACACACAGTGAAAGCAACGTTATTCTTGTAAAACTATTGGGACTGGGCAATGTAGTACAACATACTTAACGTTGTTGTCGGGTGAAAACCTTGTATGTCCAAAACCGATTTAAAATTTTAATTTAAAAAATGATTTAAACTAGTGAAAACAGCCGATCTACAAGTGCGAGGCGTTGTGTGCTTGTAGATCTGCTGTTTTCACTACTTTTGTGCGACGGCCTTGTGCGATGAAGCAGGGCTTTGCTTTGCGAAAGAACGTACAAATTGGAACTTGAAATGAAACTCGGAGATACAAGGTTTCCACCCGACAAGGACGATAACAATTCATGACTCCAGTTGGGTAATAAAACTACAGCTACCCTCCCCCCCCCCCTCCCCCCTAGGCTGGCATAGCGAGGTGATTACGCAGAGTGATGTATTCCAGGTTAAAGGGATGAGCTAGATATAGATATTCACACCCCAGACTAGATGAGCTAGATATAGATATTCACACCCCAGACTGATGAGCTAGATATAGATATTCACACCCCAGACTGATGAGCTAGATATAGATATTCACACCCCAGACTCCAGCCAAGTACTGCTCACAATGTAGAGTGTTATGAATAGGTGCTCCATGCTTAACTAGACCCCCCCCCCCCCCCCCCCCCCCCGTCAGCTACTTGCATGCATCCCAGACAAACACAGGATGTCACCAAGGAGACGCCAAATTAAAAGTCCCCCTCTTGTGGGTTGTTGAGTGTGAGAGACGGAGGTGTTAATAAGCCTTGGATTTATTGGACGGAGTCGAGTTGCACGCAGCGTTTGAGCGTGTCGTCATGACAGAATTGAGCTGGACCCAGAATGATGAAAAGTTGTTTGTGGTTTGTTGTTTTCGGGCCGAAACCTCTCTTTCTTTTCATTCTTTTTTTCTTCTTTTTATTTTAGATATAGTTTTGATAGTACAGCAACTTTTCCCATATTTGGGAAAAGTCAAATTCTTTTCCCATTCGAGTTAATGGAGAAAATGTATTCACTAATACTCTAATAATATAAATTAAACTTTGTAACGCATTTCTTAGTAAGAGTCCGGATGAAGCCGGTGGATTTGACATAGACATACTGTAAGGCCCAAGTACGTGGAGGAGTAGCGCGGCAAAATAACGTTTATCTGAAAAGAAAGAAAAGATAGAAAGATGGAAGAAAGTTGGATAAGTACTATAGTCTGATTGCCCCGTTACCACACTAATAAGAGGTGTATGCCCGACCACGATGATACGTGAAATGAATGTCTGTTGCCTACGCACGCGTGCGTGCGCGCGCACGTGTGCGTCAGAGATTCCGTTAGCCGGTATTTACCGGCCATTGACCGGTAAAATGTTTAATTGGCCGGTAATTATAAAGTCCACCGGCCACCGTGGCCGGCTGGGAAAATGCCTCTTAGGCTATTTTATCATGTAATCTTATTGTTCACATAATTATTTGTCTAAAGTAGTAAAGCTACAACCATTAAAACCTATCATAATTTTAAATTTGTATCATGTTCTGTCTTCTGTGAGTCTGACGACAGCGGAGCTCATCGCCACTGCTGCTGCTTCATGCTGCGCTGTAAGAGGTGGGACGTTCGCGAACGAATCGAGTCTTTTGAACGGCTCTTTGAAATGAACGATATGATTCGGTTCACAGTAGGGAGCCGTTCCTGAACAGTGGTGGGAAAAGTACGCCAGTCTTTTGAACGGCTCTTTGAAAGGAACGGATCCCAGAGATCCGGCTTACTTCAAAGAGCCATAAATCCCATCTCTATGCGCTGTGCGCACGCATTGGAAATATCAGAGCTTCAAGAAGCTCACAACAACTCGAAACGCAGCGCGCTGTGAGCTTGTATGTCTGCTAGTTTAGACGCACACAGCCTTACGGAGCAGCATCACGTTTCACAGCTGACAGTTCCAGCACCTTGTAACAATCAGCGCTACAGCGTGGTGTTATAATCAGAACAGAACTGGGGTTCTTCCAAGGTAATCTAGACCAAGCTGGACCCAGTACTAGACGATAATAAAAAAGGGACCCGAACTCTGTGGAATCATGGATATTATACAAGCATGCACATGACTTTCTGATCGCATGGATGTGATCCCATCGTGGTCAAAGCAACAGAGGCAAGTCAAGTTAGTAACCTTCCTTGCGCCAACATAACATTAAAAAAACAAAACAAATGTTGTGTGTTTGCATATTAAGGTTTAATGAGATGTGAAGCCAAAATCATATACAATTAACTTATTAATTTGTAGGCCACTGTGTGGCAGGGCGCGCAAACGGTTCGCTTGAGTTGCGCGCCCACTTTAACCTATTCACTTCTTTTTTGGCAAGCATACTACTAGGCCTACATAAGTAGGATATTATTTTGTTAACTCAGGAACAGATTGCAATTGCATCTGTGATAAAGAGGAAGGAAGCCCAGCGCTAACATAAAATGGTGTAATTATCAGTTGGGTCAGGTGCACCATGCACAGCCTACAGTATCTCATCTGCAAACACGCATGTGACGTTCAATATAATATGGCCGATAAATTAATTGATTGGCCGGTAAAATATAATCCTGCCGGCCAAGGTGGCCGGCCCCAAAAATGCCTAGCGGAAACCCTGGTGTGCGTGTGTGTGTGCACGTGCGTTAATCGGACCGTTTAAACGTAGAGAACGTTGTTTCAACTGTTGGTTCGAGGTTCAAGGTTTCTTTATTTTGAAATTGATTGATTGATTGAATATTTCTATTAGACAAAAATGGAGAACAGTAAAAGTATAGTCAATAGGATAATTTCTGTGCTGTCCTGAACTGGCCTGCCTTTCACCTCAACCTCAGATAGCCTGCAGTCAACAGTCCAGGGAGGAAGAATTTATTGGCACCCTCGCGTGCAAACTCAGCAATAAAATGTACTCATTCTTATCATTGAATATATCGTGAACAGAGCGGGTGGCTTTGCCAAAGTGTTAATTAAGTCAAAGTGGTCCCGGCTCTGCTCAAAGTCCGGCACACGACTTTGGAAGAAACAGTGGCATGTAGGCTGCTTGATGTGTTGTACACTGACTGTATATATCATCACTGTCTGTCAGGCAGAAACCTCGTATCTCCAAGTTTCAAATTAGTTTTTTTTTTTTTCATAAAGTAAAGCCCTGCTTCAACATACAAGACTGTCTCACAAAACTAATGAAAACAGCAGATTTACCAGCAGTGCGAGGCGTTGTGTGCTTGTAGATCTGCTATTTTCACTATTTAATTTTTAATTTTTAAAATGATAAATGCAAAACAAACCGTTTTGGACATACAAGTTTTCCACCCAACAGCGGATAAATCTATGACATTTTACTATTTTAGTTATAAAAACATTGTCAAGCGATATTATAAGCAACTCAGGGTTCTTTCCCAAGATGACTCCTCCAACAGCTCAAGAAATCATATCTTTGTTTTGTATAATTGAGAGAAATTATAATATTTCTTAACCAAGTTTCTTTCCAACGTTATAACATCAAAATAGCTAGTATTTAATCAGTGTTGGCTGATATTTGTGTTAAAAAAAAACTATGTGACAAGGAACTGTACTGCGATCCGGGAGGGATGTTAATTTACCAGAAAACACAGATAAGAGGTTTCTGCTCTGACAGCGACCATTTCTTGCGAGCAACAATCATACGCACTTTCCACAGTGACCTCTGGCTTCCCCCCACCCAGCCCCCCACCCAGCCCCCCACCCTACGTCACACTGAACTTCTAACCTCCTTTTCTGGATGTGGACCTGGCACTCCCTGGTCAGCCGGTCAGCCAGCCGGTGGTCCGGTCAGCCGTGGAGATAAAGCTCTAATCTGTGTTACATAATCTACTACAACCTGACGCAGGTCGTAATGAGGGGCTTCACTCTCCATTAGGTAGTCAACCATTAACAATGTTACTGCAGAGAGAGAGAGAGAGAGAGAGAGAGAGAGAGAGAGAGAGAGAGAGAGACACTCACTCACGTCAGAGAACCTTGTATCTCCGTATCGCCGCTGCCGGGGCAGAAACCTCCCGTCTAAAATTAATTCACGTAAAATGAACTCCCCTACATCAGGGCTGGGCAGCTTTGATAATGGCGAGGGCCACTATGTTTCCACCTTCACTCCAGAGGGCCACTATGTTTACACCTTCACTCCAGAGGGCCACTATGTTTACACCTTCACTCCAGAGGGCCACTATGTTTCCACCTTCACTCCAGAGGGCCACTATGTTTCCACCTTCACTCCAGAGGGCCACTATATTTCCACCTTCACTCCAGAGGGCCACTATATTTCCACCTTCACTCCAGAGGGCCACTATATTTCCACCTTCACTACAGAGGGCCACTATATTTCCACCTTCACTCCAGAGGGCCACTATGTTTCCACCTTCACTCCAGAGGGCCACTATGTTTCCACCTTCACTCCAGAGGGCCACTATATTTCCACCTTCACTACAGAGGGCCACTATGTTTCCACCTTCACTCCAGAGGGCCACTATATTTCCACCTTCACTCCAGAGGGCCACTATATTTCCACCTTCACTCCAGAGGGCCACTATATTTCCACCTTCACTCCAGAGGGCCACTATGTTTCCACCTTCACTCCAGAGGGCCACTATATTTCCACCTTCACTCCAGAGGGCCACTATGTTTCCACCTTCACTCCAGAGGGCCACTATGTTTCCACCTTCACTCCAGAGGGCCACTATGTTTCCACCTTCACTCCAGAGGGCCACATTGCATATTGCTACGTTCTACTTTGTCATATCTCATACAAAAGAAGCAAAAATAGCAGATAGGGCGATGCGTTTTGAGCTTGTACTGTAGATCGGCTACTTTTGCCTCTTTTGAATTGTAATCCTGAATTATTTTTTGTTATTTTTTAATTGGAATTCTGAAATGTAACATTTTGATCCAATTTCAAAAGCATTTACTTACATACTCATGTTAACTTTATGAACCTAAATACAAATACATTGGACATCCAAAAATACATTTTAATACTACTATACTAGTCATTAAGCTACTAATATAGACTGACGGAATTAAAGCAGGTCATGTTTGGAATTGTAACAGCTGAAATCAATAATATATCAGTATTCTGGCATTAACCTGCGGGCCGCATTAAGTGAAGGTGGGGGCTGCATGTGGCCCCCGGGCCGCCAGTTGCCCTACATGATCATACCACACAAAATCATCAAAAGTAGCAGATCTGCAAGCTCGTAACGCGGCTAGTTTGAGCTTGTAGATCTGCTGGCCCCTTTGCTGTTTCAGAATTTGACTCCTGAAACCGTGAACCGTTTTGGTTTTCCACCCAACAAAGATGATGTTTAAATTGTGGGCCTCTGAACAGTTTATCAACAAGAAACACAGGATAAGATGTTGATTGCCTTTGTGCAGGCACATGCGCGCGTGTGTGTGTGTGTGTGTGTGTGTGTGTGTGTGTGTGTGTGTGTGTGTGTGTGTGTGTGTGTGTGTGTGTGTGCGTGTGCGTGCGTGCGTGTTGAAACTAGGTGAATGGAAAGCATTATGACCATTATGCAAAATGGCTGTCATTGTGATTATCTCAAATGATAGCGATGAAGTGATGATGTAATAATAGTGATTTGGTGAGCAGCCTCTGGAGGTGACGGGCTTTGTGTGGTGGTTATGTCATCATCACCTTGTCATCATTATCATTATGTCATCATCACCTTGACCCACACATTTACTAGAACACTGTTAACTCACTTACATCACACCTGATAAACGTAACAATGTGTACGATCAGGAACAAGGGGTAGGAAAGTGGGACTGAGTTACCAGGGCCCAAGGTGGAGGGGCCCTAGTAACTTTAGCTATTGAGAAATAGCAGATATACAAGCTCACAGCGCGGCACCGAGTGCCGCGCTGCGAGCTTGTAGATCTACTATTTTCAAAAAGTCGTGAAAATGTGTGCAAATCTTTGAATATGTATTTTTTAAGCGAACATTTGTAACTCAAATTTCGCTTCCGGGGGGTCCCTGGAACTAAATATTTTGAGATGGGGGTCCGTGGCCAAATTCATATCATCTTGGGGGTCCTTCACATGAAAACGTTTGAGCATCACTGACATGGAAACATAGGTTTCTTGCACACGTTTTCACAATTTTTCAAAAATAGCAGATCGAGTGCCGCGCTGTGAGCTTGTATATCTGCTATTTTTCTATAGATAACATTCATGGGGGGCCCGCAGTGAATCCTTGTACCCAGGGCCCAGAATTTGTGTGCAACATGGTTTTCTCACTCAACAGTAAACAAACCAACATACAGTGTAAGTGTTTACAGGCTGTCAAGACCTTTTTATTATAGTGCCTCATGAAAACAGCCATACAAGCTCACAACGTCTTGCATCAGCTAGTTTCACAATAGTTATCTGTGGAACTGAGTCAGACTAACAGCATAACAACCACCCTAAAGACTCCATGCAGCCATTCATTTCATATTGATTAGATAACGGTGTGCTGGTGCTAACAGGGCTGATAGATTATCAATCCTCTTCAATGATCAGCTGTATACTGTATGCTCAAAGGCCGTTTGAGTGGAATTCAGTGGATTTCTTGTCGTTATGAACCATAAACGAAGATAAAGGGTAGAGAGAGAGAAAGTTAGTGTGGGTAGGAGAGATATAGAGATAGAGAGAGAGAGAGAGAGACACACACACGCACGCACGCACGCACGCACGCACGCACGCACGCACACACACACACACACACACACACACTCACTTATGCACAAGCACGCACTACGCTGAGATCTGTTACTTTTGATGCTTTTGCGTGACAATGTTGTAGTATGATCAAGTAGGGTTTTAATTTACGAAAGAACACACCAAAAACATGGATCTGGTCTGTTTCTAAAAGCATGTGTGTCTCTGTTGTCTTGGTTGGTTTCAGGAACGGGCCTCATTTCGAGCGACACGGAGTCGGCGCACGACAGCCACGATGGAGGCAGCGTGGAAGACCACTCCCAGATCGTGGAGCTGAGACGCATCCCCATCGCTGATACACACCTCTAACCTCACAACTCCATCCCTCCATCCATCCGTCCATCCCTCCCTCTATCCATCCATCTTTTCCCAAACTGGGGGTTGGGACTAGGGTATAGGGTATAGGTAATGGAACCCATTTGGTTCCATTTTGGAAATGAACCAAATGTACCAAAAGGTCAAACATTACGTAAGATATGGGCAAACGCTGTGAAAATAGCCTGATCTACAGGCTGACAACACCTCGCAGTGCGAGGCGTTGTGAGCTTGTAGTCCGGCTACTTTCATAAGATTTATCTGTGGAACCGAGTCAGACTAAATGTAATGCCTACAATTCCAAGTGCTTGTAAGGGTGGGGGTTCAAATAATGATCATTTTAGGGGGTCGCGGCCTGAAAAGTTGGGGAAGCCTCCAGGGACCCCTCCCTTCCCCTCTTCTCATATCACAGAGAAAGGAACACACAAAACAGTATTTTTATATTTGGGGATGATTTTGCACTAAAACATGTAGTTGTTTTTTTTAAATAGAAATATTCTCTTATAGTTGTTTGATATGAAGACTTTGTGATTTTTACTGTACATCTGTTTGTTGTTGTTTTTTTACACATAAATATAAATATGAATATATAAATGTTTTACTAAATTAATTTTTAAAAAGTCCTTGATGGAGTTTTTATTTCCCTTTTTTTTAAGCAGCAAAAATCTCTTTCTGGATGTATATATTGTGTTTTTTTTTTAATGTATAGATTTTAGTTAAAAAAAGAAAGTTGGAGGTACAGTACACCCTCCTCTGCACAGCCACCACTGATAGCTTGGGTTTTTATGGAGATTGTGTAACATTGTTAATAAATAATTCATCCTCTACTTTACTGTGGCCTTCATGTTTGATGAATCCACTTGAACTGCAGTTCGCTGGAGAGAGAGAGACGCTCCTGAGTGGTTTACAGGTCTCATGATGTGTTGTTTTTCCAAGATAATGTGCCCCCCTTTGAAATAGGTTTGGAACCAAACATGTTTGAGAACCTCTAGCAAAAGGCGCGGTCTCCTCTGAGCTTCATTTTGGTTGGTGGGACGGCTAACGTCCATCCATGGGGACGGCTAACGTCCAGTCATGGGACCATGGGGCAGCCATGGGGACGGCTAACGTCCAGCCATGGGGCCATGGGGACGGCTAACGTCCAGCCATGGGGCCATGGGGCAGCCATGGGGACGGCTGTGCTGACCTCATGGTTCAGCAAGGCTTCCTGACTTCTTCTCTGAGTGCGTCAGAAAGTGCTGAGTCGCCCTGGCCTGGGGTCAGCGCCGGAGGAACACACACAGCCCCTCTGGGGGGAATTTCACACACTTGTTCTACACCGTCGGAGACTTCCAGGTCCAGAGACGGACGGACGGACGGACGGACGGACGGACGGACGGACGGACGGACGGACGGACGGACGGACGGACGGACGGACGGACGGACGGCGGTCAATCTGCAGAAAGAAGTGAAAAACCAAACCCAGAGCCACGCAGAGGGCAGAGCAGAGCAGCACTGTGTAGACCTGACAGTACACTGTCTGTCAGACTCTCTGCAGAGCTGGAAGAAAGAGAACGGTGCCATGCTGCATGTTCAAATAAATACTTATCTGCACAAAGAATATCGCTGCTGTTTCGCTGTTTCCTGCTGGTTGCCGAACTTTACCCTTGATTGTATTACCTTAAGAAACATGATTGTATTACCTTAAGAAACATTGTATTACCTTAAGAAACATTGTCATAAATACTTTATGGTTCCAGCCAGTCGCTAGTTTAAAGTCTTGTTTCAATCACCATGATATACGTTTTGTTCAAATATGGTCAATATTAGTTCAAATATTAGAATTGATGATAAAGTAGGGTATGCTGTAAGAGGGGCGTCGCATCCTCTGATCATTTCCAGAGCTTCTGTTGCTTCAGACTGCGTGTCGGAAGCATTTGGAAATTGTCGGAGACAACTAGTCTGGCTCTCCAGACTGTGTCCCCGTAAACCCCTGCACTCCTGTGTGTGTGTGTGTGCATGCGTGCAGGTTGTGCATGTGTGTGTGCGTGCGTGTGTGTGTGTGTGTGTGTGTGTGTGTGTGTGTGTGCGTCCTGGGCATGACGTTAAACTGCTCCGTTCTAACAACCCATCCCAAGGGAGGATAACGCAAACATCGGCTGGTTCTAACTACCATCATCAATAGCATACTACATTGACGATTAGAACTGTATTGAGCGGTGCTAACCGTTCCTAGATCTGGCCTTTTTTTGTGTATGTATGTACTGTCTGTATGTATGTACTGTATGTATGTATGTATGTATGTATGTACTGTATGTATGTATGTACTGTATGTACTGTATGTATGTCCCACACTTGGCTCATTGTAAGCTTCGTGAGACGCTCAATGAAATTAACTCATAAAAGAGTATTGCTCACTTCATACCGGGTGTGATTTTTTTTTCTTTCTTTTTTGTTTGGTAGTCATGACTGCTAGTTCCCACCTGACGTTGTGTGGGAGGACTGACTGCTCCAGACCGTACTGAAGAACTGCTAGTTTGCATAGCGTCTTCAGGCTAGGACTTATAGGGCATACAGGACTTAGGTCTAAGACATACAGGACTTAGGTCTAAGACATACAGGACTTAGGTCTAAGACATACAGGACTTAGGTCTAAGACATACAGGACTTAGGTCTAAGACATACAGGACTTAGGTCTAAGACATACAGGTCAGCAGATCCTGCAAAGATGATGATGCGATCTCCCACAATGCAACAGCACATCCTAGTCATCAGTCCTGGTCCTTTCCCCTTGGGCTCAACCTTCTTCAAGGAGAAGGTCTCTGGGTTGAATCTCCACAGATCATTTGAGGTCTGGTCGCGGCTCCAGCCATTAAACATGTACAGCTCTCCATTGTAGGCAAAGGCTGAATGACTGTCACCACAGAATCGTCCACATGGTGTGCTCAGCCAGCTGTTGGTCTCTGTGTCAAACACTTTGATGATTTTGTAGGGAGAAAACATACCCAATATAAAGACAAATACAATCTTTGTCCCGATGATGGTGGCAGAGTGGCAGGATGAAGCAGGTGGCGGATATCCTCTGGTGTTAATTAAAAACCAGACCATTGTGGTTGTGTCCAACTTGTAGATGTCATTAGTATATTCAGACCACCGGGTGTGTCCTCCATGAATATACATGACCTTCCCCAAGACACAGGCTGAGTGGTTGAACCTCCCCTTTGGAACGGTCCCAGAGATATCCGGCTTCAACCACCTGTGGGTGTCCACATCAAATGCATAAAGACGGCTGTAGAACTCCTGTTTGTGGAACGTTGTGCCAGTGCCAGTATAATGTCCACCCCAGATGTAGACAATATTTCCAATCAGCACAGCTGTGTGGCCCTCACGGTTGGAGGGACACTCAAGGTGACATTTTCCTCTCCTCAATTTCCTCCAGCATAAAGACACTGTGTTGAAGATGTTCACAACAATGTGATCTCCTTTCCTCAGGTGTCTGTCTCCTCCGAAGCAGTACAGCTTGTGTCCGACCACCACAGCAGCCTGGTCCTTCCTATGTTCTCTTTTCACATTTATCGTCCAATGAAACATTTCACGTCAGTCAATCAGTGGAGCTCACTCAGAAAGGAAGTCGCTAGGTTAGAAACCGGCTTGCTTTGAGTCGCTGAAAGACATTTTATTTATTGGACTTTAAACATAAAAGAGAAATTAATTGGTTGTGATGTCATATCATGATGTCATTACAACATGATGTCATCACAACGCATCGCTTTGTAGCTTGTAAAATTTGTTATTTTCAACTTTGTTTTTAATTTATGGAATTTCTTTCTATTTTTTTATCAGGTCACCTGGCCTGTTCTATAAATCATCTGAGACCTAATAGGGTGCGTTCGGAAATGCACACTCAACGCACTGGTGTGCCATGTTGTCGTTCGTTTATTCGGTGCACTTGGTGCGTTGTCGTTCGGAAATCCAGTGCGCTGCGCACCGGTGTGCTGACTCACCGACCCTGCTCAGAAGATGGGGTTTGACGGTGTGGTGCATCGGTGCAGTGTTTTGATTGGTTGGTTTTCATGGCGGTGTCTCGCACTTCTCAGCTGTGAACAATGGAACAATGGTATGGCTATGGGCTCGCCCCATAGCCATATTTGTTAATTCGCGTCACTTTCCCCTGTCGTAATATTTGATCATTTGTGTCACTTTCCAAAGAAAACGACAAGTGTGACCTGATATAGAATATAATGGCTTTTGTCATTTCTTGTTCATTATTTATCCATGAAATTATACTTAGGAAAATCATTGCAGTTTTTTTAATCAATTTAGCTTTTTTGGGGTCTTTTGAAAATGTGTTGACATAATAACAATTAAAAACAAAACGTTGGAAACAAAAAAATGACGGTGCCCATAAAAATGTGTCCACGACCCACAGATGGGTCCCGACCCAGTGTTTGGGAACCCCTGCTCTGAGGGATGTTTTCACAACCCGATGATGGGATGATGAAACAACGCTCTGCTTTCCCATGATGATGACCTCATTGCACAAACACACAGCTGGAGACTGCAGGAGATTCGGTGACAGGAGGAGAAAGGAGAGAGAGATAGCAAAGAGGAGGAGGAGAAAAGAAAAGGAAAGATTAATATCGAATGAATGAATGAGAGTGAATGAGAGCAGATGTCATGGCCCGGTTACCTGAGAGCCACTTATCACGGGGGGGGGGGAGCTTAACACCCGCCCCGCCGTACAATAGAAATCACTTCCTGGGTCTGATGTTTCTCAGTGGATCAGGGACGTGCTGGCCATTGGGAAAAGCGGGACAACTCCCGAACGGCCGGTTCATTCCCGGCCGGTCCAGGCCGGCAATTAGGAAAAAAATTAAAATAAAATGTCGGCCTTCGTTCCGGCCAACAAAGTAAATCATCACTGTCGGGCAGAAACCTCGTAACTCCAAGTTTCAAATGTATAAATTTTTTCGCAAAGCAAAGCCCTGCTTCATCATATAAGGCTGTTGCACAAAAGTAGTGAAAACAGCCGATCTACAAGCACACAACGCCTCGCACCGCGAAGTGTTGTGTGCTTGTAGATTGGCTGTTTTCACTAGTTTAAATCATTTTTAAAATGATAAATACAAAACAAACGGTTTTGGACATACAAGGTTTCCACCCGACAACAACGAAATATAACTCATGTACAGTAATTGGCCCACTGGCTTGTCACTTGTCATGATGTGAAATGGCAAATCTTTGAGTAGCAGCAGTGCTATAGAGAGAGATCTCTCTCTATAGCGCGCAATGAGGGCCTCTCCAACTCTTTTTCCCGGGCTGAATCAGGGGCCCAGCACGTCCCTGGTGGATCCTGAAGTAGTTCATGTGAGAGGAGGAGGGCATCAGGGAGGTGTTTCCTCACTCACAGCTGAAAGACGCGTTGCCATGTCTGCTTATTATAAGTGACTTGGCTTGTTTTTTTTTTTTTTTTTTTTGCTTGAAAATGTTAAAATAGCAGATGTACAAGTGACGCGCAGCAAGCTTGTAGATCTGAATGACCAACATGTAAATGGATAAAATGATTGTCATGTGATATTATACTTTCAATTAAACTAAGTCAATTTTTTCTGTCCTGGCATCCTGTATTTTGCATAGTTTCATTGTACAAATTATTATTATTATCGTTATAATATTTAGAGCTAAGGTTCTTGGTTTACCTACTCGATGTTTCCTGTTGAGATTGGCACATTTCACCCAGTTTTTTTTCTTCATCTCACTCACTTCACTTTGTCTGCTGACCTCACTCAGCAACGAAATAAACAGAAAAATAAACAAAAATACAAATAAATCAATTCACAGGAGGCAAGCAGTGATCACCCCATGATGTGCACCGCAATGTAGTTTCAAATGCACTGCATTGCAGGTGCTTTTTGAGGGTGAAAAAATAAGAAGACCAGTGTGACGTGTGATCTGGGCAGCTTGCCCCAGGAAATGTGCCAATCTGAACAGGAAACAACGGTATCCGAGATTACCGAGGCACTACACCGTATGCCTTTGATGTAAATCGCTCTGGATTAAGAGTGTCTGCTAAATGCCTATTTCAGTCAGGTAACTCACGATATATTGAACAATGTTTATTATTAATGAGTATATATGTCACATTTAATTTGACGTTTGGCTCTGCTACATTTTCTCCCTGCTCAGCAGCAGCACAGAAGAAGTTCGGGCAAGAGCAGCAGGAAGATTGACAGACTAGGCGGGCTTAAGTAGTTGGCAAATGATCAGCTGACTGCCACATCAGCGAATGACGTAGGGTCTGGCTTAATAGTGAGTAGTAGTGTCCTTATACAACTGGAATGACGTAGGGTCTGGCTTAATAGTGAGTAGTAGTGTCCTTATACAACTGCAATGCAGTGTAAACCTCTCGAGTATACCTGACTGAACTAACTTTGCAGGCTTCGCATGCTACGTATCATAAATTGTATGCGGCCTAATTATTAGTCACTTCCTTCTGAGCTTGTTTTTCATAGACTCTGCACGCTTGTTTCTCTCTGAAAGATCTGGCAACGCTGGTCTGAAAGTAGAACCTTGCATTGACAGTCAGCCAATCAGCCTCATCCTGGCGGGACGGGGCTGAGGGGGTCCCTGGGGGTCCCTGGACGGGGCTCAAACTGCAGCGCGTCGTCTGCCAGATTGGGTTTCAGTCAAACAAGCCTCTTCCCTTGGCAGGGGGAGAAAGCAGGGCGTTCGTCACTTTGTCCTCCAGTCTTTACCCCTCTGGATTCAACACACACACACACACACACACACACACACACACACACACACACACACACACACACACACACAGTGAACCTCCCCCCCCCCCCCGAGGGAACAAAACCAATCTCCACCACAGAGACAAACAGGCTTGCAGTGTTTATCCTACAATGGAGGGTGGAGGAACGTCGGTCGACACTTCCCTACCCCCGAGTCCAACATCGCATCACTTCTCAGATGTGCGGGGGAGAGGGAACAATGTGTGGGTTTTTTGCACACGTTTAAGAGCTGTGTGTGAGAGAGAGAGAGAGAGAGAGAGAGAGAGAGAGAGAGAGAGAGAGAGAGAGTGAGAGAATGTGTAATTTCCTGGATGTTACAACAGCATGATAGCAACACCCTGAGTCTTTCTTCCACAGGAAGTACGGGAAGTTTTTAATGAAGTGAAACCTCTAACAATGAAATTAATGAAAACGTAATATAGTCCCCAGTTTGTTCTTTCTAGTGGTAACAGAGCTCTAGTAGCCAGGGACCCACAAGCCCAGGAAGGGAGATGACCTGTGATGTCATGCTGTACTTTTTATTTCAGTTTTATCTATTAGTTTGGTCATTAAGGTCCACAGAATGAGAGGCCTGCTCTGCTGGAAACATTTTTTTTTTGTATATTCATGTCCCATCGACTTCACTATACATATTTTTAAAAAGAATCTGCTTTAATTAGCATGTGAGGGGTCAAACTAGGGGTTCTTCATGATTCTGAATCCTTTGCAAAGATTTGTTTTGCATGAAAAACATTCCTAGGGCAACATTTCGGCCCCCCAAAACTGTGAAAAGTGAAGATTTTTTGATGACTCATCAATTTTCACAATTTTGGAGGCCGAAATGTAGCACAAGGAATGTTTTTCATGCGAAACAAATGCTTGCAATGGATTCAGAATCATGAAGAACACCTAATTTGACCCCTCACATGCTACTTAAAGAAGATTTTTTTTATATATATTTTTATTTTCCTGTACAGTGGAGTCAATGGGACAGTGAATATACAAATGGCCATAACTTTTTTTTCGCGATGTTTCCGGCAGAGCAGGCCTCTCATTCTGTGGACCTTAATGACCAAACTAACAGATAAAACAGAAATAAAAAGTACGGCATGACATCACAGGTTAAACCTTATTCCTTGAGCTTTTGGGCTTGTGGGTCCCTGACTATAGTTAATGTCACAGTAAAACAAGACCCATAGCTCTTCTAAATGGCCTGCAGTTTCACTTCCTAAATATAGAGGAACAGCCCCCACACAGCTGTGAAAAGTGATGACTCATCACTAAAACATAGTTTTATGGGGCCTTTTTTAGCCCAAGGAATGTTTTTTGTGCAAAACAAATGATTGCATTGGATTCATGAATCATGAAAAAACCCTAGTTTGACCCCTCACATGCTACTTAAAGCAGATTTATTTACTGTATAGAAAGTCAATGGGACCGCAACCCTATTTGTTTTTAATTGAGTGGCTAGCGTGCTTTTAGGAAAAAAAGTAGGTCTAGAGGAAACTTTGTGCAAAATTTGGGGTGCTTGCTTGTATCACAAAGTGAACGATTGTGTCACTAATTTCCCGGGCCAAAGCCATTTGTAGCAAATAGTTCCGATTCAGGCAGTGTTACATGCTATTATGACATAAACAGCTGGGTAAAAGTGGGTCAGCCGTGGCTGAATGGGTAGAGCGAGCTCGCCTGAGACCACTTGAAGACCCTATTTAGACGATAAACCCCGCCATTGTCCCGCGCGGGTCACAGTGTCATACGAGGGATTACAAAGGCGTCGGTGTGCATTGGGTGTCCGGAACCAATCGCACAAAACGTGTCTCCCGGGCCCAACAATACGCTGACCCACTTCATGCACACAGCATGAATGGCTGTTGGCAACGGGTTCCCTCAATAGGGCCAATATGGACACACAACAGTCCAGGTCAGGTGTCTTAGCCCGCTGCAACCGGAGAAGCATCATCTGTGTCATTTAACATTTTAGCTATACATTTATATATCTAGATATTATCTATAGCACTGTTTCCCAAACTGTGGGTCCGGACCCATTTGTGGGTTGTGGAATATTTTTTATGGGTCCCTTAATGTTTCGTTTCCCACATTTGGTTTCCCACATTTTCATTTCATTCATGAATAAAAAAGAAAATTCAATGGTTTTCGTTAATAAATGAATGAAAAATCTACGAAATTCCTTGAATCAGAAAACAAATGTTTAGGAATTAGTGAAAATAGGCGATCTACAAGCTAACAACGCGGCACAAAGCGACCATTTCTCTTCTGGATGACAGGCTGAAAAGTTTTTCAAGAAACTGAAAAACGTGTGTTTAGAGCATTGGTTTAGAAACAGCAGTTCTCAAAAACAGCAGATGTACAAAGCTCACAGCATCACAACAGCAGCATAAAGCGTTTTCAGATGGGGGCCAAAATATCATAATTTCGGGGGTCTCCTTGGCACAAAAACATTTTGGAATTGTTTTGAGCACCAATTGATTCAGACAGCATTTAGAGTGTGCCTCAGGTCTTAGTGGGTTAGAGGGAAGCGGAAGAGAGGAGAGGAGACAGGTGTGGAACAAAAGGGTGTAAATGGGTGATGCTGCCTGTGGGTCAGAGAAGTCTCCCTCGCCTCCATGAGTTCCATTGTGTGCTGCTGCTGCTGCTGCTGCTGCTGCTGATGCAAGCCCTGCCATGTTCACATCATTAGAGATGGGACGTTCGCTAACGAATCGAGTCTTTTGAACGGCTCTTTGAAATGAACGATGGGATCCGGTTGGCAGTAGGGAGCCGTACTCCTTTCCAATGAACATGTGGAGGGAAAAGTACTCAAATAATTCTTTGCTTAAGTAAAAGTATCAATGCTGCAATGTAGAAACGCTCTGCCACAAGTAGAATTTCGGAATTAAAGTACAAAAGTATTGGTATCAAAATGTACTTAAACTACCAATATTAGAAATTACTCATTATGCAGCAGAATGTCCCATATCACAAGTTTTCCTATGAATAAAATGTAGAAAAATAATTTGAAAATAGCAGATCTACAAGCTCAATGTGAGCTTGTAGATCGGCTATTTTCAAATGGCAGAAATATATACTATGGTCAAAATGTATAGGCCTATGGGGTTGAAGTGATTTGCAAGCATAATCAAAATCTACAAAGTAACCAGTAACTAAAATGAGACAGTCTTTTGAACGGCTCTTTGAAAGGAACGGATCTCAGAGATCCGGCTCACTTCATAGAGCCATAAATCCCATCTCTACACATCAATCCTGTGTTTGATGCACGAGATTTAATTAATTAATTTAATTTAATTGGACACGACGATGGCTGGAAAGAAAAGACTCATTGTGGATGTTTATTGAGCCGCTAGTTTCCAGATAATTGGGTTCGTGAGATTTAATTTGTCAAGTCATCTTTATTTATTAGATGAGATCCGACTGATATGCCCATACAGTATCTCTGTATCTGTCAGCCCTCGTCCCCTTTTGAGCAAATGACTGGTCTGCACGTATTTATTATAATTTCTTGCAGAATAATAAATGCAGTGCAGAACCAGTCGAGTGTTCCAGTATTTAATGTGAAGAGCCCAACTGTTATTCTCTCTGACATAAATATAAATGTATGCACATATTGTTTTTGGCCCTCACCTATCTCACAGAACGCGCATGCACGCACGCACGCATATGCGCACGCACACACACGCAGATACGCACGCACGCCTATGCGCACACACACGCATGCACACGCGCACGCCTCGAAGCATCCACGGTCCAATTATAAAGTTATATTCTCCCCGTTTAACTGGATCGGGTGGAAAGTGATCTTGTGTCAGAGGAGACTTTGCAGGCAAAAACAGAACAATTACCTTGACTGCTTTGTCTTCGCAGCGGGGAGTTTGCTGTCTTCGCTCAAAGGCGCGTTCAATTCCCGCTCCTTCCCTGGGAGACTGCTGAGCCAGCGTCACAGTCACTTCCCCCACATCGTCTCTGTCGGGGGGAAACCTCTTTATGTCCCAAACTGTTCCTTTTCAGGGAACAAATTCAAAAGCAGCAAAAGTAGCAAATCGACGAGCTCGAAATGGGTCACTTCACGCCACGTTTTGAGCTTGTAGATCTGCTACTTTTGATACTTTTGTGTGACGCTGAAGTATGATCAGGTAGGATCACTGATTTAAGACAGTTTTGGACATGATGAGGTTTTCACCCAACAGAGACGATAGCCAGTGTTTTCTTTTATTTATTTATATTTTTTTTAAGTAAAAGTATCAATACCACAATGTACAAAGACTCTATTACAAAGTAAAAGTCCTGTATTTAAGCGCCCGCTGACACGCCCCAAAATTATAATAGAATGATACAGTAGGTCACGTGGTCTCTCTGAAAACGGTCGTAAATAGTCTGAAACACAGTGTAATCTGCCCCTCGCCCCCCCCAACAACAGATCAAAAATGTAGCCTCTCTTTGCAGGGTGCCTCTATATAATAGAGCAGGTTAAAGAAATTAAATTGTTGGGTGTCACTATAGATGAAACACTTTCTTGGTCTACTCAGATTAAAAATACAGTGGTGAGAATGAGTAATGGAATATATGCAATTAGAAGGAGTGCTCATCTACTAAAACAATTAGACTGGTCATACAATCTCTAGTTCTGTCAAATCTGGACTGCTGTCCGGTTATCTGGTCTAGTGCATCAAAGCAAGACATTGGCAAACTTCAGCTTGCTCAGAACAGAGCAGCAAGACTAGCACTGCTCTGTTAGGAGTAGTGTGGATGCTATGCATGCCAGTCTGTCATGGATGAGGGTGGATGAGAGACTGGCATGCAGCCTTATTCTGTTTTTAAATAATGTGTATTCCTCACAGAAACCATTTAGTTTGTTTTTACAAGTACTACCTGTAAGTGAAAGACATACGGTAGTTACAATACTAGACAGGCACTAAATGGTCACCTTACTTTACCTGCGCCCAAAACCAATGCACTGAAGAATACAGTAATGTACAGAGCCATAGCATACTGGGATGATGTGCTCCCCCCACATTTGATTCTAGCAAGAAACACATTTGGTTTCAAAAGGAAACTTAAGTCAGCAATAATAAAAAAGGAAATTATTTTGGGTTAGATTTTTGACATTTTTGGACAGACAAACCTGTTTTATTTTTTCATTGCTTAATGTAAATTTTATTGTCTAAGTTTATGTTTTGTCTGTAACATTGATGATGTTTGTTGGTATGCGGTCAGGCTTAGGCCAGGCTCAGGGAGGAGGACACCCCTGCCATGCAGAGTCCATCATGGAAAGGCTGTATATGATTTAACTCATACAGTGCCATCCGGCCACAAGGGGTGCTAGAGTGCCAGAAATTTCTCCATTGACCTTCTTTATAGCTTTCGTCGACCCTCTCCCAACTGGCTTGTGTTTTCACTCCGGTCAATCCTATGGGTGTCGAGAGCAGGAAGCTAGCTGACACGTAGCCAAAATGCTAACCCATTTAGAAGCCCGATCTAAAGCTATTTCAGCCGCAAAAAACTTTCTCTTTGGGTCTGGGGACACAATCCGGAGAAAATCCTGTCTAAAGATGTGATTTATTATTGGAGTGGGCGGCGCGATTCGGCCGTTAGCGCGAATACGGCCCGTGGATGGCCGAGTCTAAGTCCCGGCCAAGGATGGACGTCTAGACCGGGGCTTCGTTGAGGCCTCCGATAAAATAATTCATTTTATTAAATATCCCGGACATGTTCGGGATAGGCACCCTGGAATACGTCGCGCCGCCTACAATGAACATTTGGTGAACATTGGGGGGGGGGGGTCTAAACTTTATTTGAAACCATTGTCAATGGAATAAATCGTCGGAGCATCTAGCGTCTCTCGTTGGTGAGCGCTGGGCGAGCCGGGACCACCCACGTTGCTCCAAGCAGCTCGGGGTAAGTAAAATAGCAAATAAAAAATTGTTTTTGATCCCGAATATCCCGAACATGTTCGGGATAGGCACTAAAAGGGTTAATATAATAGTGTATATGATTTAATATAATACTGTATATAATATAATACTGTATTGCATTTTCTTTTCTTTGCATTGTGATGTTTTATGCTTGGACCCCAGGAAGAATATAGTCTCCACTACGGTGTAGACTAATGGGGATCCTTAATAAACTAAACTAAACTAAACAACAGCTAACCAGTGCAGTAAGTAGTCTAAGTACAGTCAATTAATTTGATTGGCTGATAATTGCACATTCCCACAATGACATCATGAAAATATGAACTCATATTTTAAGATGACTTTTTAAAGTGACAGTAGCCCTTTAGGTGACAGTACCCCTTTAAGTAAAAGTACAGGAGCAGGCTATATTCACATGAAAATAAACTTGAAGCACCAAAGTGTATGCACAAATTTCACAGTGTGTTGCGATGCGGCGCGTTGTGAACTTGTAGATCGCCTGTAACATTATTGATACTTTTACTTATTTTAAAACATTTGAGTACTTTTTCCCCACCAATGCTTAGCTTCCAGTTTCCACGGCTGCCAGTAAAGCAGGTGTGATCGCATGTCTTCTTGCACACTCAGCCGGCGCTGTGTACACAACACTACATTCCCCCTTGCTCCTGTCAGTTTCCTGTGAAAGAGACGACAAAGCAAACAGACAAAAGGCTGGTCGACTCATCATCTGCTGCAGTATCAGCAGCAGGCTCTGTCGTGCAGGGCACATGTACACCGTATGCAGTTACAGCCAGGGACGTGCTGGGCTCCTGATTCAGCCCGGGAAAAATTGTTGGAGAGGCCCTCATTGCACGCTATAGAGAGAGATCTCTCTAGTCTATAGCGATCATGACAAGTGACAAGCCAGTGGGCCAATTACTGTACATGAGTTATATTTCGTCGTTGTTGGGTGGAAACCTTGTATGTCCAAAACCGTTTGTTTTGTATTTATCATTTTAAAAATGATTTAAACTAGTGAAAACAGCCGATCTACAAGCACACAACGCCTCGCACCGCAAGGCGTTGTGTGCTTGTAGATCTGCTGTTTTCACTACTTTTGTGCGACAGCCTTGTATGATGAAGCAGGGCTTTGCTTTGCGATTTTTTTTTTAATATATTTGAATCTTGGAGATACAAGGTTTCTGCCCGACAGTGACGATTTACTTTGTTGGCCGCCCAGCCCCCAAAATGGAACGAATGCAGACATTTTATTTTTATTTTTTTCCTAATGGCCGGCGTGGACCGGCTGGGAATGAACCGGCCGTTCGGGAATTGTCCCGCTTTTCCCAATGGCCAGCACGTCCCTGGTTACAGCTGCGGGCGTACAGTACTACAGACACAGAAAGAGGCCAGGGATGATGAGTCACGAACACGGAGGAGAACAAACCGCCACAGTCGGGGCTGAAACCTCTTATCTCCATGTTCTGACCTTCTGTGTTTATTCATAAATGAACGCCGCTACTCTATCACACTGCAGCGTGACACAAAAAGCATCAAAAGTAGCAGATCTACAAACTCGAGAAACGGCGCAGAGCTTGTCGGTCTGCAACTTTGGCAACTTGCTACGAATCCTGAAAGTAACAGTTTTGGTCGATGGCCAAATCTGCAAATTTCATGATTTTTGGATTTCACTTGAAATGAGGACAACAGGCTATGCTGCACGTGGTCATGTCTGTCTGCAAGATCCGTCTGCCCCTCATTTTGCCGAAAATGTCATGTGACTAGTAGTAGATTTTTAGTAGATAGTTTTAAGGTTGAACACACATTTTCTTTTTCATTTTCCCAACAAAGTGAATTTTTCAGATAGGATTTTGCGCTTTGGCCATCGAATTATGTCAATAGCCTTGCATAGCCAGACCACTGCGTGGATATTAGTCTGGTTCTTCTGACTTGAGAGTGTAAAATAAAACCAAAAGGACCTGTACGGCTCAACTGCCGAACAGTTGTTACCATAGATATAAAAACCCTGACCCCTCATTCGCCGCTGCAGTTCATTGGAGCGACTCGTGTCACAGCCGCCATCCCAGGGAAGGCCTCTCAAAAGTGACGACTGGCCAATCACAGCGTGTCTTTTCCGGGACTAGAATCTAGGGTGCGTTAGAATAAACAAATGACCCGATTCTTTTTTTGAACTTAAGTAAAAGTAGCAATACCACAATGTACAATGACTGTTACAGCAAATTTCTGATTTAGTTTTAGTCATAGTCTTTTGAATAGCCATGGTCTACCAGCCACAACTTTCCCTCACACTGTAAAAAATAAAAATTTGAGAAAACTCAAAATTTTAAGGCAACAAACTTCAGAAAACTTTTAAGTTTAGGGCAACTTAGAATTTTAAGTTAGGCAGAAATTATAAAAGCTGAGGCAATTGAAAATGTTAAGATAAACCAACTAAGCCAATTTAAGCAAAACTTCAAGTTTTATGTTTGATTGTCTAACTTAAAAGTTTTCTGAAGTTTGTTGCCTTCAAATTTTGAGTTTTCCTAATTTTTTACACTCATCCCATCGTGCATTGCGCAGAAGGCGAGCGGCATTTCCGGCGTCGCAGCCGAGTGTGATCTACAAGCTCACAACGGTTGCATCTGCGACGCGAGCTTGTATGTATAACCAGAAGTGTCCCACAGATAATGCTACAGTAAAGTCTTGCGGAAACAGGTGGATAGCAGTTTTCTTTTAAAAGAGAAAAGAATTGGCATACTGATATCATCCACTGGTAATTTTAATACCTCAGCTTAAAAACTCAGGCCTGTCCACATTTCTCCAGGCCCAGTTCAGCCTATTAAACACATTCTGTATCCACCACTGCATCAATGTCTGTGTTTATTATGTTTATGGACAGCTGCTCTGCATAGCTGTGTGCTTTTGACTTTACACTCTTCTTCCTGTTTGCCCATCAGTGTCTCCATTACCTCGGGATCATATATGAGACACATACGCCAAGTTCGAGAATGGTCGGACGGACGGATGGACAGACGGACGGACAGACGGACAGATGGATGGACAGACAGACGCACAAACTTTGTGGGACAGACACACTATAGCTTCATTTCTCTGTGAGAACCTCTGATCTCAGCCACTTCCCACTCTGCACTACACACCCCCCAGGAAGTCCTCTGTCACACGCCAGGTTTGAAACCGATCGTTCTGTTGGTTCTCGAGATACACTGGGGACATACCGTATGTGGGGGACAGACAGACAGGCAAGCAGTCAGACAGACAGACATTCTACACGCATTACTGGATGTCTGCATGTACGGTAGCAGGGCTAAGGAAAGCATCACATGTCATGATGTTGTCACACATCATGTTGTGTGTACTGTGCTTTTTTTAATTTGAAACCAATGACCAATAATGTCCCTGTCGGATACCGTAACCTTTTGGCTTTGATCTCCGTCCCCTGCACTCCAAAGGTCAGAGAGCTTAAAAGGGATGCTTGGAGAGAGGGGTAGCTAGGAGGACACAGACTGCCTTATTTGGACCACAGAAGCACGACTCATAGATCGCTGCAGTGCGTCTATCGGAATACTTTACTTTAAATGAAGGAGTTGGTCACCCCAAAAAGATCTGCCAGTCTCCTATGGGAAGAGTGCACCTGAATATTATCCTCGTGAGACATACCCAGTGAGACAGACAGGGCCTGTCAGTATCATGCCAATATCATGGTCAGTATAATTGCGACAGTAGGTCACAGTTTTACTATGAGAACCGTCACAGCTTGTCCGTCTGGACGTGTACACTTTTTTACAGTCTATGGGTTTGTCGCTCTGACATCATGCTGTGATGTCAGGGGAACCACACTGTGGTTCCCCTGACACATCACTGTTACATCACAGGTGACATCACAGTGATGTCAGATACAGGGATCTCCATATATGGGCATAAAGGGGATTCTGTTAGGGATCTCCATATATGGGCATAAAAGGGATTGTATCCCAGATGATGCAATGTTGGGAGAACCACACTAACAGAATCCATATATGGCCAAGACAGATGGCATGACGAGGTCATGCCAGCTTTTCGCTCTTAGGAGTCTTACTGGTGTGAGTATCATGTCAGTATCATTTCAATATCGTGGTCAGAATCATGGTCAGCATCATGGTCAGTATCATGGTCA